>NW_026782082.1:157500-380000 GCF_031769215.1 Ylistrum balloti | reverse complement strand
ACACGTGAGAGGGACAGTGATGTTACTACAGTCTCTAGTTAACTACACACGTGAGAGGGACAGTGATGTTACTACAGTCCCCAGGTAACTACACACGTGAGAGGGACAGTGATGTTACTACAGCCTCTAGTTAACTACACACGTGAGAGGGACAGTGATGTTACTACAGTCTCTAGATAACTACACACGGGGGAGGGACAGTGATGTTACTACAGTCTCTAGATAACTACACACGGGGGAGGGACAGTGATGTTACTACAGTCTCTAGTTAATTACACACGGGGAGGGACAGTGATGTTACTACAGTCTCCAATTAACTACACACGGGGGAGGGACAGTGATGTTACTACAGTCTCTAGTTAATTACACACGGGGGAGGGACAGTGATGTTACTACAGTCTCTAGTTAATTACACACGGGGGAGGGACAGTGATGTTACTACAGTCTCCAGTTAACTACACACATGAGAGGGACAGTGATGTTACTACAGTCTCTAGATAACTATACACGGGGGAGGGACAGTGATGTTACTACAGTCTCTAGATAACTACACACGGGGGAGGGACAGTGATGTTACTACAGTCTCTAGTTAACTACACACGGGGGAGGGACAGTGATGTTGCAACAGTCTCTTGTTAACTACACACGGGAGAGGGACAGTGATGTTACTACAGTCTCTAGTTAACTACACACGGGAAAGGGACAGTGATGTTACTACAGTCTCTAGTTAACTACACACGGGGGAGGGACAGTGATGTTACTACAGTCTCTGGTTAACTACACACGGGAGAGGGACAGTGATGTTACTACAGATTCTCAATATTAAGTTACCTACACACGGCATAGGGTAAGTGATGTTACTACAGTCTCTAGTTAACTACACACGGGAGAGGGACAGTGATGTTACTACAGTCTCTAGTTAACTACACACGGGGGAGGGCCAATGATATTACTACAGATTCTCAATATTGTTACCTACACACGGCGGAGGGTCAGTGATGTTACCAAAGTCTATCTAAGTAACTACACACGGGAGAAGGACAGTGATGTCACTAAAGTCTTTAGTTAACTACACACGTGAGAGGGACAGTGATGTTACTACAGTCTATCAAATTAACTACACACGGGGGAGGGGCAGTGATGGTACTACAGTCCTCAGGTAACTACACACGGGAGAGAGACAGTGATGTTACTACAGTCTCTAGTTAACTACACACGGGAGAGGGACAGTGATGTTACTACAGTCCCCAGGTAACTACACATGTGAGAGGGACAGTGATGTTACAATAGTCTCTAGGTAACTACACACGTGAGAGGGACAGTGATGTTAATACAGTTTCTAGTTAACTACACACGGGGAGGGGCAATGATGTTACTACAGTCTCTAGTTAACTACACACGTGAGAGGGACAGTGATGTTACTACAGTCCCCAGGTAACTACACACGTGAGAGGGACAGTGATGTTACTACAGTCCCCAGGTAACTACACACGTGAGAGGGACAGTGATGTTACTACAGTCCCCAGGTAACTACACACGTGAGAGGGACAGTGATGTTACTACAATCTCTAGTTAACTACACACGTGAGAGGGACAGTGATGTTACTACAGTCCCCAGGTAACTACACACGTGAGAGGGACAGTGATGTTACTACAGTCTCTAGTTAACTACACACGTGAGAGGGACAGTGATGTTACTACAGTCTCTAGTTAACTACACACGTGAGAGGGACAGTGATGTTACTACAGTCCCCAGGTAACTACACACGTGAGAGGGACAGTGATGTTACTACAGCCTCTAGTTAACTACACACGTGAGAGGGACAGTGATGTTACTACAGCCTCTAGTTAACTACACACGTGACAGGGACAGTGATGTTACTACAGTCTCTAGATAACTACACACGGGGGAGGGACAGTGATGTTACTACAGTCTCTAGTTAATTACACACGGGGGAGGGACAGTGATGTTACTACAGTCTCTAGTTAATTACACACGGGGGAGGGACAGTGATGTTACTACAGTCTCCAGTTAACTACACACGGGAGAGGGACAGTGATGTTACTACAGTCTCTAGTTAATTACACACATGAGAGGGACAGTGATGTTACCAAAGTATCTAGTTAATTACACACGGGAGAGGGACAGTGATGTTACTACAGTCTCTAGCTAATTACACACGTGAGAGGGACAGTGATGTTACTACAGTCTCTAGATAACTACACACGGGGGAGGGACAGTGATGTTACTACAGTCTCTAGATAACTGCACACGGGGGAGGGACAGTGATGTTACTACAGTTTCTAGATAACTACACACGGGAGAGGGACAGTGATGTTACTACAGTCTCTAGATAACTACACACGGGAGAGGGACAGTGATGTTACTACAGTCTCTAGTTAACTACACACGGGGGAGGGACAGTGATGTTACTACAGCCTCTAGTTAATTACACACGGGGGAGGGACAGTGATGTTACTACAGTTTCTAGTTAACTACACACGGGGGAGGGACAGTGATGTTACTACAGTCTCTAGTTAATTACACACGGGGGAGGGACAGTGATGTTACTACAGTCTCTAGTTAATTACACACGGGGGAGGGACAGTGATGTTACTACAGTCCCCAGGTAACTACACACGGGGGAGGGACAGTGATGTTACTACAGTCCCCAGGTAACTACATACGGGGGAGGGACAGTGATGTTACTACAGTCCCCAGGTAACTACACATGTGAGAGGGACAGTGATGTTACTACAGTCTCTAGTTAACTACATACGGGGGAGGGACAGTGATGTTACTACAGTCTCTAGTTAATTACACACGGGGGAGGGACAGTGATGTTACTACAGTCCCCAGGTAACTACACATGTGAGAGGGACAGTGATGTTACTACAGTCTCTAGTTAATTACACACGGGGGAGGGACAGTGATGTTACTACAGTCTCCAGGTAACTACACATGTGAGAGGGACAGTGATGTTACTACAGTCTCTAGTTAACTACACACGGGGGAGGGACAGTGACGTTACTACAGTCCCCAGGTAACTACACATGTGAGAGGGACAGTGATGTTACTACAGTCTCTAGTTAACTACATACGGGGGAGGGACAGTGATGTTACTACAGTCTCTAGTTAATTACACACGGGGGAGGGACAGTGATGTTACTACAGTCCCCAGGTAACTACACATGTGAGAGGGACAGTGATGATACTACAGTCTCTAGTTAATTACACACGGGGGAGGGACAGTGATGTTACTACAGTCCCCAGGTAACTACACACGTGAGAGGGACAGTGATGTTACTACAGTCTCTACACACGGGGGAGGGACAGTGATGTTACTACAGTCCCCAGGTAACTACACACGTGAGAGGGACAGTGATGTTACTACAGTCTCTAGTTAATTACACACGGGGGAGGGACAGTGATGTTACTACAGTCCCCAGGTAACTACACACGTGAGAGGGACAGTGATGTTACTACAGTCTCTAGTTAACTACATACGGGGGAGGGACAGTGATGTTACTACAGTCTCTAGTTAACTACATACGGGGGAGGGACAGTGATGTTAACATTACACACGGGGGAGGGACAGTGATGTTACTACAGTCTCTAGTTAATTACACACGGGGGAGGGACAGTGATGTTACTACAGTCCCCAGTTAACTAAATACACACGAAGATTGGCCAGTGAATGCTATGGACTCAGTTGGAACGTACAGGCGGTGGTGGAGAGGGGGGAGGGGGGAGCAATGTTACTGCGGCGATAGAACTCTCGTCGTAACCGTTTGATGCGTGTAATCACCACTGATTGCATCTGTTCGGAATAACACATCCAAGGCTTGTATAATTTGTGAGTAATGGAAATATTGGTATTTCGTTTCGTTTGTTTATCTTCACAGAGGCCCCGATTCAGGATTTTAGATAGGATGTAATCCGCTCGTGGTCAATGAGTACACGCTCTATTGTTACAGGGAACAGATGGTACACGTCATCAACGTGCAAAGTTGTTAATGACGTCACGATGCACATGCTATTTTTGTTAATACAGAAATATGAAGTTGTGAGAAAGAAAAGCAGGTGTAGACACGTAAAGTGTGGAGTTTAAGTATCCTCATTTCAAATACCTAAGTGTTTTCATCGAACCGATTTCGGTGGTATCCCGGCTGGATAAATATATCACTTTCAAATATAGAAAGAGTATTTCTAGCAGAAATCGATTGTTTTCTCTGAAATAAAATTTCTTATAAGACTAGGCTAGAGGGATTTTCGTTTAATCAAGCTGTACTGCTAGAGACCGAAAGGTCACTAGTTCAAACCCAAGCGGGGCATCCTCGTGTGTTTTCTGTTACTCTCTCTCTCTCTCTCTAAAAACTTTCAGCAATTTAAATGTAGGTGAAAAGTTTTCTGATGTCTAGATTTTTTCGATAAAATTTTGTCTTTTGAACGACGCTTGGAACAGTTTCAGTTCGCCAAAACTTTTTTTCATTTAAGTTACGTTTTGTGGAACAACGGTAGTTTGTTTTCTGTTAGGTGTACCTATACATATATGTACAAGTACTGACTGAAAAAACACATTTTCGCGGGCCTCAATTTCAAAGGTTTTTTTTCACACAAAAAAAAGTAGACAGTTGAGTTCATGGATAAATATACCTCAGTAAAACTACCAACACTAATTTCAACGAAAATAAATTTTCCACGAAAGTTTATAGTTTTACAGAATGTTAAAATTTAAAACTTCTGTGTAATGCAGAGAGTTACATATTTTCGCTCATCGTCGCAACCTTGGATCAGAAGTCATTTCGCAAAACAAGACGTGAAATGGTGTTTCCTTGGCCTTGACTGGTTAGCGTTATATAATACTGACAGTCAAATTATATTTTTGTCAGATGTTCAGTTTAACAACAGGAAAACAAATGTTTATGTCAATGATCAGTTAGAAGGCCAGTTGTTATCTATCATTCCATAAGGTAGAAAGAATGGATAGCTTGAAAAATGCCTGTTATTTTTAGATGAAAACCGGTACCTCCGTTCCGGATTCTCGGTACACTTTGTTTCAGATTTTGCATGAGGTATATGTATTTCTTACACTGAACTGGTATTTGGTTGTACTATAATTTTATCCTTATTGGCGGTAAGACTAACACCAATTGTTTTACCTGCATAGACGTCAATGTAATTCAGTCAATTTTAATCTCACGTACTTGAAAGATGAGCTGAGAAGTCTGAATTTGTATCAGTGGATCATTACATATCATAAGTACGTTTTAAATTCAATCAATTTGAAATATACCAACAAATTCGAGCTGATCTCGCCTCGAATAAAATTCTTACATTTCAACCAATAGGAAAGTATGTGTGACTTTCCGATGGGTACACATCTACTTCATCAGTGTAAGGAGTATTGACGTACACAATGTACGAGATATTAATGAACAGATAGGACTTTTCAGCTGTTCTATAAACCTATATATACCAAGGTGGAAAATGGTGTAAACACACTGTGACACGATAATAGCAAAAATAGGTTGAATTTGTGATCTTCCATGTGAACATTAGATCATAACAATGCACCATTCCATGAGAGTTAACGGCAACGCTATATGCCCCCTCGTCTCTATGTATGGTCTTGTTTACATCTGTATGGTTACGTTTAAATGAATGATGAGTTCCGTGCAAATATTACATGATGAGTCCCCCGTCAATCTGTATGGTTATATTTACATGTATGATGAGTTCCCCGTCAATCTGTATGGTTATATTAACATGTATGATGAGTTTCCTGTTAATTTGTAGGGACATATTTGCTATATTTACATGTATGACGAGGTCCTCGTCGATGCGTTCGGTAATATATATTTGTTTGAAGATATTTCGTGTTTTTGTGTGATTAACCCTGCGGGTGTTGGAAGCCTGTGAATTATCCTCGGGCTAAACAACAACATAACAGGGATAATTGCTTGATATTTTAGCTTTCATATTGAGTTGATGAGATAATATAAGGCTAAATAGATTCTACAACCCTGAAGCAGCAGCCTGTAATAGCGATTCCGACAGTTGGCGGACAGTAACGAGTATAGTTATGTAGACAGACACTAGCCTTGCCAATCAAATGTGCTGAGTCGTGGTGTTTGATAGAGTAACGACGCTGTTAAGCGACTTACCTATATATATATTTGTAGACGCTGTTTACATCATTATCTTCCTATGCGGTCAATGAGCTTACATACAAATAAATATAAATGTGTAATAAGTATCATTGCTGACGATTTACCCCATTCTTACTACGATACTGAAATAAACCGGATGTTGTCGTTACCCTCACTTCCGTTCATCGAATTCCGTCGGTCAATTGTATAATGCTTACCGAACACTACAAACGACTACATTCCTTGTTATATTTCAACCAATTTGGATTTTCGTAGTCTCCTTAGCATCACGGACGAGTCCTAGAGGAACGAAACAGATGTCTGACTCAGTTTAATACCTAATTTGGCTGTACCATATCTAATTCTAAATTTGAATCGAAACACACTAGTCTCTGATGTCTTTTGTACATTCTGCAAACAATTAAGGCTTATTTTATATATATATATAATCAGACACCTGCGGTCACGTGATAGCGACCTTGTGGAGATAAATGAGAACTCTAGCTCCAAGAACATAAACAGGTTTTCCAACGATTTTACTTATCTTCATTTAAGCATCATTTGTGTTTGCCCTAATTCGGTTGGCATTCATTTACCCCATGAATGCCAACTTTGAATTCTTACGTTGTTATATGGGGAGACAATATGTTTATTTTCAATATTCCTAGGCCGTTAACAATTCATGAGTTGGTGAGACACAAGTGACTTTTTAATGCTATACAATAGTAAAAATATATGATTTTGAAGTGAAATGAATTTGAATAGAAAAAAGTCTTTGTAGAGTATTCTGCATAACCACTACTTGACGCTGTGACAGCATCCAAAAGTACTATTGTAATTCCATTTTAGTGGGTTAAAATGTTTGATAACGGTTCATTAGTACAATACAATATGCAAAATACGACATATTTTCGGAAGGAGCTAATGACCGGTGGCGTAGTGGTTAAAACAATAAAGTCAAGGTCGGTTATCCGAAGATTAAAAATGACCACAATAGGCATCGGTAATCTTGTTCAACCAGATTGTTGTTCCCTCAACACGCCAGCTGAGAATAACGAAATGATTAAACGCCTGTGGGAAAAATAGTAAAGACATCAACTTCAAGTTGTGTAAAATTGCATTAAGAACGATATATATTCAGTATCCGAACGATTTTAAATTCGTAAGTTGTTTAAACTGATTCTGTAAGAAAATAGATTCATTACTTTGCTAGTCGATTAGTTATCTTAGATCTTGATCACGAGGCCTGGAGAAGGTCATGTGTCCAATATGTCTTCCTTTCTTTAGGTTTTTATATACTTACGTTAAAAAAGTTATTTATGTGTGTTGATTGAAAGGTTTAGCAAAAGTATCTGCTGTGATTGTAATGTGTGTGATATACACAAATGTATCTCTATAGACCGATGCATATCATATATATATACATTTATTAGTTCGAGGGAAAACACAAATCGTATGGTACACAGGCTTAACCTGTGTATAACGTGCCACTAGGAGAGCAAGGAAATATGACTTTTACAGGCAGATTATCTTTATTAACGCATGTGACTTTTACAGACATATGACCATTATAGATAGTGACATTTATAGATGGGTGACCGTTGTAAGCAGGTACCATTAAAGGCAGATGGGTGACCGCTCTGGGCAGATCAAGGTTATAGGCAAGTGGATTTATAAGATTTCATTACGACAAATTGTGTCAGGGGTTCCCGGATCCGCTTACACACTGTAACTTGTTACAAAATAGTGACCATTCCGGCCAGTCCAAGATGTATATTTTCATATAATCGCGTTTAAAATTAACACGCGAAAATAATTCATCAGTGAAATTAAGAGGCTTGCAGTATATAAATGGCGTTGTCTCTCAACGTGTCGGCTATAATCCCAAGTGAAGATGTACGAGGCTAAGAATGAGCTGTAAGTGCCACAAGGCCCTGTCTCAGGGTCAGCTCCACTTAACACGTTCTCGATAAGTATGTGTTGTGCGTCAGTTGCCTGTCTGGATTGACGCCACGCTTGCAGATGAAAACGTTCTTGTGCATCTGACGGGCAAACTCCCGCGCTACCGGTGTTGTTCAAGTACTGCTATCAGAGCACTTTCATGTCAAAGCCAGACCTGTACACTAGAAATAGATAGATAAACAATTGTTTTTTGTGTATTGTTGATAATTGGCAATGCCCTCTCTCCAACGTTCATCATCAAGAGTCAAATCACACTATCGTAGTGTGTGAGATATTAACGATCAAGACCTTTGAACCAGGGCTCGTGGCTCCTCCACAATCAGACGGAAGCTCTTTTTCTCCGCATTTCTAGTTGGTTCACTGTGGTCATATTTTGTTTATTGCATATGTTTGCCGTCACAAACAGGCTACGTACGTCGTCCATTAAAAAGAACATACGTGATTAGGTCCCAAATTGTAGAAAATAACATAAAAAGAAATATTTTAGCATAAAACAAACCAGTAATAAAATATTGTACAGGTTATCGCCAAGGGGTTCTTTAAATCGCGAAAAAAAGAACGCAAAATACAGTGTTTCTTTAAGTAACATTCTTAGAGAAAGCCATAACCGGTTTAATCAAGTATGTGATCAATATAAATACATCCCGTTACTTCCAGCATTTTGTAATACCGCGAACATTTGAACCAACTAATCTCGAAACAGGCAACAATTCGGTTATAGGATCAGCATCCAACGGTCATTAGATTTTATACCCTAACTAGCCGTCTTGATAACTCGCAATACACAACGGTTTTTTAAAACCTTTTCATAGATTCATGAGAGACTATGCGCCCCCCCCCTCGTCTCGTGCATACCATGTCCCCAGTATAGAAGTGGATATGAATAACACTCCACGGATCTTTTTTGCTGTTGTAGAGACAGTCAGTGTGTCCGAAACTATGACGTCTATTTATGACGGACAACGGAACAAATTCGATCTTACATCTTAGTTAAAACTACTTGAGTTAATTTTCTATAACGATCACAGATTACCAATATACATTGTAAATCCTCACATTTCTGGCTTATTATCATAATAACACGTAATGGAGATGAGATTTACTGAAAATTCCCGTCGTATTCACTGTGTCTTCACAACGTCATGGTGTGATATTCATTGTGACGTCATGAAAGAAAAGGAATTGCCAATTCATTTCTATGTCAGTCTATCAAAGTACTGATATTTTACGAATGTTAGCAAAATATCTAAGGAATAGGACGAACAGAATTTTAAATAAGTTTTCAATACATATGAGAATGACGTATCTAATTCTCCAATTTTCTTTACCTTCGCATACTAATAAGCATAGCAATCTTTCACTCTCGCAAGGATATGACCAAGAATTCGTTTCATTTTTTCATTTTTATCTTCTAATTGACTGTTATAAAACAGCGAATTTTAATGTTAAATTCATTAACAGGTATAAGACTACTGTCTGTTAAATGACCATTGAATGTTCATGAAGGGTCACCTACATAAATGTATGCATATGGAAAGTGAAATAACTGTAAAGTGTGGACGCTTCGCATACCATTTCAGAGCTTCGATAGGGCCACTGCTACGTCCAAAAGCTACGTTTTCATTATATTTTATTGTGACAATTCAAGAGATTGATTTACAAGCGCATTAATGAACCAGTATTTATCTTAAATGCTTCAGATATAAAGTACCAGGCCATAATTCGTTTCTTATAGGTACTTGATAACAAGCGTGTGTCGAGAATTTTCCTTTGGCAGGCCTACGATCGAGTACCCCCAACCTAACAGGTACTAGACAATGGGTATGTGTCACGGATTCCTTGGCAGGCTACGATCGAGTACCCCCTAACTAACCAGTCCGTTTCCATGCTGCTGACATATGAGTTTATTTATACAAGTTTAAGTAACCGCGTTTTAATAGGCACACTCGTAGCTGTTTTAGAAATATGGCAGATTTATAGAGAGAACTTACGTAGTTTCGTCAAGTGGTTGATGCCACATGGTTGAGTTAGGTCGATAAGGTAGACCTCTCCCCACAGTTCCTTAGCACATTGATGTAAATATTGTTCTGTTAGGTTTATAGCTCCGTGAACAGCAAGGGTCATTTTGATGCCTCTTTGTAGTTTCTGGTGTCTACATCAATGAACAACTGACCTGTCTCATGTCATCAAGATTAATGACGGTAACAGAAAGCGCCACGGATAGGTAGTGTCGAACCTCGCATTTCGCCTGGTTCTGACCGATTTAGCTGTCGCGGCGCTTCAAAGTCAAGTATGAGAAACGGACTTAAACTTCCAAACTTACTCGTATCTAGGAGTGTCCCAACAAGATACGAACCCGAGTCTACTGCTTTATAAAAAGAGAGCTCCATAATCTGAGCTACAGTGACAGCATTGATTTAGAATCGACTTCACACAATGTTTGAATTATCGAGGTTCCAATTTTCTCGTTAATATTGTGAATAAATAACATGTCAACACTTCATAAAAGCATTTCAGGTTATTTTAGCCAAAAACAAAATGCACTTTAAATTAGATAAACAGGGGAAACACTGAAAATTGAGAGCCAATACGTAAGCGGCAAGTGTCGTGATGACGTCACATTACATGGAGCCAAACCCTTTAAGTGAAAAGTAATTCCAGGTGTTGTTTCTACATCTAGTTAGGCGGATTAGCATCCTAAGATCAGGGTTTAGAACAATCCCCAACCATGTTCTAATTGTAAAGCTCCACCTGTCGAGGGTTTGTTTTGGCTGGTATCTCAAGTATTGACGTATACACGTGTATCAGCGATTAAACAATGCTAACCAACACCACAGAACGATAAAAATAGAACGATTTTACACAAGTTTCCATTCTAAACGAGAAATACGAAACAGCTTCAATGACTTTAATTTAGTGCGAGCATCTTTAGAGCTAAATCTAATTATAATGACGAATTGTTTTATCGACTGGAATTCAAATTGAACTGAGTTGGGGACGCGAGGGGAATGCAACAAATGTTATCATTGATTTTATCACAAGTTTCAAGTAAACGTAATTTTTAAAATGGCCACAACTTTATAATAGACAGTACTATGAGTTTAACACATATTTACAATAAGCGTTGCTATGCAGTTTATCACATATTTACAATAAACGTAATTTTGCAGTTTACCTACCATACGTTACAATAGACGTTAATAAGGAGCTTGTAACAATATAATGATAAACGTTGATATGGATTTTTGAAGTTAACAATGCATTCAGTGCGATGAACTATCAATTAGTGTTATTTGTAAATAATAATCTAAACAGGCGAATGAACTAGATAAAATATATCGTTTTATACAACAGATCTTACATTTATTTATATATAACATTAACTTGACTTCGGAATTATACATAAAAAGAAGTTAGAAATGAACGAATTAAAAGATGGCAGCACAATTTTGATATTTTTATTTATATATGCTTTCCTTCGGGTCGACAATTGTATCGATATATACTATAAACTCGGTTATCTTCTTTTTAAATAATGTACACAATATATATTTATCTAACGCCGTTTAGAAAAAAAAATAACGGTAACGTTTGTTTCGAATAAATGAGAAAATAATCTTTAAGTTAATATGTTATCTGAGTTTCAGACAAACCTCTGATGTACAGGGAGATTGCACGCGATAGGTCGACAGTACACACAGAAGGTCATTGAAATAAAACGATGTTTTTTTTATACTGTGATTTTAAACACGTTTTGCTGTGGTTATCACCCCCACACCGAGCTGATAGCAAATGCTTTTAACACAAACCTTAGCACCTGCACACTGATAGCAGTGTTATTATTAGCATCAAGTTCCATACACTGTATGTGTAAGTCATGTTTCTCCGTTGAAACTATTCCTGTTGTCGATAAGTATTTAATATATATTTCCAAGTGCAGTGCATTTTTATTAAATATATCTTTCCAAAACAAATTGCATTTGTCATAGTATAAATGACATTGCACGCGCGACTAATGACGTCATTGTACAATTCAAAATGGCTGTTCAGTCGATTCATAAATCGCTTTCAAAAGAAAAATCTTGTTTTATGGTTTAAAACAATTAAAATGTTCATCAAGACATTAAATGTGTATGAAATATTGACTTAATTGGCAAGTTGTATTGCACAATCATATATTCTATATTAATTCGAGATATTTCAGTGCTGAAACGAGATGCCATCATAGAGACACATATGGTATTTAACATTATGTATTCAGTGTAAACAAATATATTTCGCGGATGTGGCTAAATTTTGGGATGCACTGTGTTGGCGAAGACACCTAAATATTAGCCATTGGATGACTCCGAACTCGATAAAAACGCCAAAAATATGAGTAATAGTAGCGAAATATATTCTGTATTTTTGCAATCACCGTTAAATAAATGTTCTGTCTGCGATATTTATGTATTTTTGTAACAAACGCTCTGATTGGTTAATCTTGTAAGAGGATCTGTGCTGTCTATTCTCATTCGTGCACTTTTATTAATTTTCTTTTCTGTAATTGATGGAAATGTAATGTACAACTGTGATGCTTTGAAACACGACGCCGACCTTATTTATGTGTGAAAGTTTGATTAAATTATCATGTGAAATCAGACTGCATTATACGTAATGAAAATATGGAAGGTTAAAATTAAAACTTATCATACAACAATCACATGCGTTTGTATAGATATAAAACTACCCGGCTAAGTTACAACACGAGGCAAACATGTTAGAAGTGTTTTAAGTCTCGCTACTTAAGTTGAATCAGAAGAACGCCTATTTATAGTTTAAATTATCACTGTTACTCCCACCCAGTGTTTACATCTGTTATCTTCTGTTCACCCCTTCTTAAAGTTTCTTTATCTCTATAAAACCACTGCTAGTAATTACTGCGCGCGTGTACACGGAACCATACCGATATAGGTTTGGCCACCGTTTGCTGTGGGTGTATGGCATAGTCAACAATCGCGGTTAGATTGAGGCTGGGCGTTCTTGGAGAAGTTGATGGCTACCACACTGAACAGCATACGTGAGGTCCATCGCATGTCACCAAGAGCAACTGAGGTCAAATGTCTTACCCAAAGGGCATTAATACAACAGCAAAGAACGGTTGTGATCTCAGCTTTCTGGTTCACCAATAAAACCAACAAACATACCATCCTGGTAACAGTACGATCACTGACCACAGCAGCATCAATCTAAATCAATGATAACCAGTGATTACTTTACTTTCCTGACCGTTTTCTTGTCTGTCAGCCTGTTTTATTGTTACATTTATGTTTACGTTTATTGTTATTGTTAAACAAAATATATGGTAGATATTTCAGAAACAGAGTATATGGAACGTATTTCAGAAACAGAGTATATTGAAGGTATTTCAGAAACAGAGTATACGGAAGATATTTCAGAAACAGAGTATATGGTAAGTATTTCAGAAACAGAGTATATGGTAGGTATTTCAGAAACAGAGTATCAGGTAGATATTTCAGAAACAGAGTATCAGGTAGATATTTCAGAAATAGAGTATATGGTAGATATTTCAGAAATAGAGTATATGGTAGATATTTCAGAAACAGAGTATATGGAAGATATTTCAGAAACAGAGTATATGGAAGATATTTCAGAAATAGAGTATATGGTAGATATTTCAGAAACAGAGTATATGGAAGATATTTCAGAAACACAGTATATATTGCAATATGTCGTTAAGTTTCAGGGAAAAAATATGACTTTCCTTGCCGTTGGGGCGAGTAAGTCGTATTTCTGTTGAGGGGGTATCATGAAGTTGGTGAACATACTGAGTTCCTGTTAGTGTTGTAGAGGAAGTGTGATATTTTCTTTAATGGAACATGTTCTGAGCTTTGTTCACATTGCGAGAGAACATACAAGGTTGTATTCATGGCGTGAACGTGTTCTTGGTGTCGTTCACAGACATCAGTACAGATTAATAGAAACAATGTGAATCGTCCCTAATATGACAAATAGACACCTGGATTTAATTAACGACCGATAAGAATAACTGGTCTGTATCGCCTTAAGGTGTTTGTATATGACTTCACCGTTACACATCATTACTCTTGTGTTTACGTCACTCTGGGCCCTTCAGTGTAAACCTGTGTCATATATATCAATCTCGTTAGTGTGTTCTAAGCGCATCACAGCAGCTCTGTAATAACCCTCGTCAATGTCGGAAGGTCATAGGCATGTCGAAGGAATGTGGAGTCTTCAGGTAGATCAAACATGTTTGACACTAAACAAAACTCGAAATGTCTATATGAAATACTACGCTCCCAGTTGCAACGAAATGCTGGAGTAGAACAGTAAAACTTTACTTTGTAAGGCATGTACACTTCTTGACGCAATTGTCTTCATCGTAGTAGTGATATGACAATTTCAATTCAATAGTTATGGCCAATGTTAATATTTTTCGAACGTAGGTCAAAGGTCAAGGTCAATTTCACATGATAAAGGGAACAATCGAGAAGGTCTTGTCAAAAGGAACATACATACCAAATATGAAAGCCCTACCGCTTACGGTGCCATAGTTAGGGGCAAGGTTAAAGTTGACAACAGACAGCACAAAAAGAATATGCCACCGATCTTTCGATCCGGGGTATAAAAGAAAAACACAAGAGTCACGTGATTGCATTACAGGAGAGATAAGCTGACAATGTACTCTTGGTCAACACTCTGTGAACAGGCAGACTGGAGTAGCACCATTGATGGCAGACAACAGGAGGGAGGAATGAATGGCATGGCTATTGTGTGGATAGTAACCGTCCGGAACTTTTAGAGAATCCCCATCTTTATCACAAAGGGCTCGTGGGCTCCACGTCAGTTTGTGTTTCGCTGAAACAAGTAAACATTGTTAATGTCATGTCTTAAATTGTTTAACGGCAAATAAAGTACACACAGATGTTTGGAATGATCCCAGGCTCACTGAAGTGTTTCTTGTGCATACGGTTTACTATCTAGTGAAAGTACAATTTTCTGTCTTGAACTGATGGCTTGCTATCTAGTGCTTACTCGCTTATAGGCCGGGGCTACCTATATAAAAAAATCTGGGCGGTCAGCAATTAATGTATAAGAGAGAGGGGCGGTACCTGTTTGCTTTAGAAAACAGCTTTTGTTTGCTGCTGGTAAGCACAGCCCCATAGTCAAAATGATACATCTTTACCATGCCTAGTCTGTAATATTTCAATCATTCAACATCAGATCAGAATAAGACAATTATTTTAAGAATTGAAAATTAACAGGAATCACTGATTATCTTTGCACGATATTTGTAAAGTGCAATTCAAAAACCTGTTCCACATCTGTCCTAGTAATATTCATACTTTCAGATAAAACAGATATATTTTAATATTTATTCATCTCTGTTAAAATCTAAAACATTAATTTTTCCATTTGCACCGAACGACTAACCCACTCCATCATAGATCCCAATACAGAGATAAGCACTCACTTGTCATACAATGTAAATGTGGCACAATGTGTTCTAAATTCCATGGAAACTAGATGACGTTTACAGAGGGCTTGCTAGGTTTTAGTAAGGAGTTCAGATCTGACTTACGATGGTTTGTCCTAAAACTTGTATGGTCTGAATTGGGTTTGAATGGTCTTGCTAAGGCTCGTAAGGTCTGGCTAAGGCATATTTGGGCTTGTAAGTTCTTATTAAGACTTGTATGGTCTAACGGAGGCTTGTATGGTCTAGTTCGACTCGAAAGGTTTGATTAAGTTGTGTATTGTCTCGCTCGGCTTGTAAGGTCTGGCTTAATGATCCACGGTCTTGATAATGCTGTAAAGTCTTGATAGGTTTGTAAGGTCTGCCTAAGATTTGTATGGTCTGACGGAGGCTTGTATGGACTTGATAAGGCTTGTAAGGTTGGCCTAAGATTTGTATGGTCTGACGGAGGCTTGTATGGACTTGATAAGGCTTGTAAGGTTGGCCTAAGATTTGTATGGTCTGACGGAGGCTTGTATGGACTTGATAAGGCTTGTAAGGTTGGCCTAAGATTTGTATGGTCTGACGGAGGCTTGTATGGACTTGATAAGGCTTGTAAGGTTTGCCTAATTTTGTATGGTCTGACGGAGGCTTGTATGGTCTTGATAAGGCTTGTAAGGTTTGCCTAAGATTTGTATGGTCTGACGGAGGCTTGTATGGTCTTGATAAGGCTTGTAAGGTTTGCCTAATTTTGTATGGTCTGACGGAGGCTTGTGTAAACTTGATAAGGCTTGTAAGGTTGGCCTAAGATTTGTATGGTCTGACGGAGGCTTGTATGGACTTGATAAGGCTTGTAAGGTTTGCCTAATTTTGTATGGTCTGACGGAGGCTTGTATGGTCTTGATAAGGCTTGTAAGGTTTGCCTAAGATTTGTATGGTCTGACGGAGGCTTGTATGGTCTTGATAAGGCTTGTAAGGTTTGCCTAATTTTGTATGGTCTGACGGAGGCTTGTGTAAACTTGATAAGGCTGTAAGGTTGGCCTAAGATTTGTATGGTCTGACGGAGGCGTGTATGGACTTGATAAGGCTTGTAAGGTTTGCCTAAGATTTGTATGGTCTGACGGAGGCTTGTATGGACTTGATAAGGCTTGTAAGGTTTGCCTAATTTTGTATGGTCTGACGGAGGCTTGTGTAAACTTGATAAGGCTTGTAAGGTTGGCCTAAGATTTGTATGGTCTGACGGAGGCGTGTATGGACTTGATAAGGCTTGTAAGGTTGGCCTAAGATTTGTATGGTCTGACGGAGGCTTGTATGGACTTGATAAGGCTTGTAAGGTTGGCCTAAGATTTGTATGGTCTGATGGAGGCTTGTATGGTCTGGATGGACTCGTATATTTTGATTAAGATTTGTAAAGTTTGACTTCTTGTATGGTCTAGCTAATGTTGTAAGGTCTGGCTTAGGTTTTACCGAATTACTACAACTTGAATATTCGGCTTGTAAGGTCTGACTAAATATTCTACAGTCTAGATGATACTGTGAGGTCAGACTGAGGTTTGTATGGTCTGGCTTAGGCTTGTATGGTCTGGCAAAGTTTTGTCTGATCTGGCTAAGACTGTAAGGTCTGGCTAATGCTTGTGTGTTCTAGCTCAGGCTTTTATGATCTGACAAAGACTTTAAGGTTGGACTAAGGTTTGCACTTTTTATTCATTTATTTTCCTTTAACGATCTGAACAAACAAATTAACTCGCATTGTCATACACTATGCACCACATGGTTACCATCAAATACTATATGCAGAACACCAGTAAGAATTATATTCCGAAAAAACCCGAATACACACAACTAAGAATTATTATAGTTTCTAACCTTGAAGCAGTGTGTGGCCCACGTGATCTGTGGACTTACGTGACCTGTGAGTCATGAGTTTATACACTAAACTATTCACATACAATACCGCGGTACCATAGAGGAAACCTTGTTTGTTAACACAGGACTCAATACTGTGAAATTAAATGTGAATCCGGGGCCAGTGTGTATCTGTTAGACAGCTAGAGACTTACAACACTACGTATGTATGTCACCGTGTCTTAGTTTAGTAACCAAAATTTTAATGTAGGGATACGTTTTTGAGATGCTATCCGTTTTTCAAATCACTATTTGTGTTAAAGATACATATCTTCTCGAAAAAAACGAATTCTACCTCGCAAATGGATTTTGTTGTTACACTCCGTTAAACACCAGCCCACTCCTTTTCTGCACTATTTGTGGATCCAGATGCCGCGATGCAATGAACACAAAACATATAAACCTTTGACGAGCAGATTCCTTTATCAAGCTGAATAAGACGTCATGATATTTTGGGTAATATTAATGTTTATTTTCAAGCTCAGTCCATTCTATAAACCCTGGTGTTTATAACTTAATGAATATAACTCCCGAACTTACGTAAAGGGCACGCGCGCACGAGATCATGTAATCAATAGATGTAGCTGATGTTTACAGTCACTGTTTTTCAGAGTGCCAGATTACATAAATACAACCTTAAACGCTGTAAAATATTTACAAGTTTTAGATCCATGTATTTACATTACCGCTCTAAAGAGAAGAAAAAGCGCCTCCATATTGAACGTCATGTCTGACGAAACATGGCGATGAGAGCAGACAACTTAGCATGATAGTGGTGTGATAAATTGGCCGATGTCCGAAAACAGACAATTGTCCAACAAATTGTTTAACGTCTAGCGCCTGGGCCACTTCACTTCATCGGAGATATAATATCAGCTTTTTAACAAACGCGTAGACTTGTCGCTGAAATGGTATGTAGCCTTGGTCAAATACTAACTGCTTCTTACCGTCTCAGCTGAGGAGTATTTCAACCAAGTAAAGTACCAGTCGCTTCGTCCCGAATCGGTTGGAGATTATTCAAATCTGGTACAATAATAGCTGTTCTTACCGTCTCAGTTGAGAAGTATTTTAACTTGGTCAAATATTAGCTGCTTCTAACCGTCTCGGCTGGGGAATATTTCGACCTGGTAAAATACTAGTCACTTCTTACCGTCTCGGCTGGGGAATATTTCGACCTGGTAAAATACTAGCCGCTTCTTACCGTCTCGGCTGTAAGAGGTCAGGAGGTCAAAAGAACTTATTTCCAGAACGGAGATATCGAAAGATGGTAAACTTCGTCTCTGCTCCTTTAATAGTATATCAGAAGGTAGAGGTCAGAGTTCATGAAATCACAAGTCAAATGTCAATTGAACACAAGCTACAGGTAAAAGGTCATCAACACGAAGTTCAAAGGGCAATGAAATGATATTTACTTCAAACGTCAAAAATTATCCGAAAAAAATATCATAGAACTCTTAGCGTTTTAGCAAATCTGGCTAAATCGGACAGACTTCTCCGCATCGTTGTGTGGGAGACATTAAAATTGATTTTTACCAGAAGAAGACCTTTTTTTAATAATTTCCACACACACACAATGCTAGAACAATATCTTAAACAGCTCCATCGCTGTTCTTATCATCTGTGTAGCGAAGACTCTAACGTTACCTCTCTTACGTTACGCCGTAATCATGGCTCCCCGTGTGCATCTATGCTGGATAATATTTAATAAACATGCCAGTCAGAGCATGAACGAACAAAATCGAAAAAATATGGTGTACATATTTTGGGAAATATATTTTGACATTGCATACTGTTTATAGCGACTAGAATACATAAAGTAATTTCTTTCTGGTTAGATTTAGCTGTCAATCGGATACCGTTTTAAGAGATGGCGATGTGGATAGTCTGACAGTCTGCTAAATCTGATTATATCATTATATACAGGTTAACTTATTTTTTGATGGTTTACACAGATTTGTGAAGATTAAGTTTCTACCGTATGTGAGAGCCACGCCCAATGTATTAGTCAATCCTTTACGCAGACCAACATGATTACTAGGAGTGATATATTACAGACAACTACTCTAATGACTTGTTTATCAATTCATTGTTTACCAGTTAAAACAATTCACAAACAAAGAACCGATATCTGATTTAAATACCTCTGTTTACGAAAGTTTCTAAATCAAGTGTAGATCACAAGCCTGTTCTGAAATGAAATATTGGTCTGTGAAATAATCTGAATATTAGTTTTCTTTTTTTCCGAGAGAGAGTTTTCAACGTCATTGTTTAAAAAATAAATCTGTGGGCCTCGCTTCTCTGTTTTCTTTTCAGTATTTATAAAATAAGAGTTTATGATATCGAACATATATTTAAATCCCAAACCTATGGTGTTGACATGTCACAATTGATTCGACATTTAGGGGCCTGTTCCCAATATCACGATTTCCATGGCTAACGTCAACAACTGACAGACAAGCTTACGACACAGGGTTTCAAAAAATGCAAGATTGTGGGGAAAGTTTTCGGTTGTCATTGTGATCTTATTGAGAAATGTCCTATTTCCTTGTGCAATAGGTAGCTGGGTGTTTTTGATGTTCCTAATATATGTGATGGCTCCGTTGTCGTATACATTGTTCTCATTTGAGAACGTGACATTTCTTACTTGGATTGACCAATATTTACATAGCAGGTGTCGTCGATGAAGCAGAAGACGCTTACTCTTTCAGAACACATGGTCTTGTTATCCCAGAAGTTCCATAGAATTTGAGTTGAAGATCCTGTTAATATATATGTAACACGAGATATGTCTTTATATTCAATGCAATCAAAACTTGATACTTGGCGTAAATCTTGTACAAATGTTAACATATCAATTATAGATTTGGCCCAAGCTTAGAGTTAATGAGCCGTAAATGAAAGTTTTCAAATATGAATAAAACAAAATTGGGAATATTCTTAATAATTTTAGCTGTATATTTGATGAGACGTTCTAGGTTGAAATTTTTGCGTGACAATTTTGCTGTGAAAATCCTTTTTCAGTGACAAAAATTAAACTTTTCACTTGCCACTGGTTAACTCTAACCAAGCTGTGAGTAATGATGGTCAGGATGATATAGACCGTTTTGTATTATGTACACAAAAGTAGTCAAATTCTGATCATATGGATGTATAAGATAGTAAAATTGCTTTGAGTTTGTAGAATGTGACTAGAGTCCGGAGCTCCATGGGTATTCTAGTCGTGTATCATGAACAGGAACATGTTTATCAACACGTCCGTCAGCCATCAGAAAACAAACCCACAAGAAAGATAATGACATTTATTGCAGATGAACAGTATCGCTACGAGTTTTACAGATGTTCAAATCACAACAGATCGGTTATATTTAGGTAGAATGTCTCCACAAAAACAAACATTTTAAGAGGAAATAACAGCTACACGGGGCTGTGAGAATTAGACATGGCTTTTTCAAGTTTGCAAGTCACGTTTAAACTCATCTGAATAGTGGCACAGTGCATACATAATATACACGCGTGTTTTACTTCATTCTAAGGGGTTGTAGAAAAGACACACGTGTGAATAGCGTCTTTCAATACAAATTGAAAATTAGATGTAGATACAACAGAGCCAAACAATGAATTTACTGGCTTTATACGGGTTTTTTTGTCCCTCCAGGACTGGTCAGTTATAGGCCTTGATTTAGAATAAAATATAGTAGGGTGAAATAATGAATTAATTAATAAATTAAACTGCATCATACAGCTGTTCCATCCTTCTAGGACTCGTCAGTGATGCTACATCATACAGCTGTTCCGTCCTTCTAGGACTCATCAGTGATGCTACATCATACAACTGTTTCGTCCTTCTAGGACTCGTCAGTGATGCTACATCATACAGCTGTTTCATCCTTCTAGGTCTCGTCAGTGACGCTACATCATACAGTTGTTTCGTCCTTCTAGGACTCATCAGTGATGCTACATTATACAACTGTTTCGTCCTTTTAGGACTCGTCAGTGACGCTACATCATACGGCTGTTTCGTCCTTCTAGGACTCGTCAGTAATGATAAAATCCTAAATTATATGAGATTGAAAACAATGACGTTCACTGTATTACGAGATAAGTGTAATATCTTGAAATTAATTTGGGCTACTTTAAATTTTGTTCATTAGCCTCCTAACACTACACGTCCCTTACGAGTGATAAAATGTTGAATCGGTTGAATGATGAAAGTTGAACGTGCTGTATCCTATTTTGCCTGTCTATGAAAAGGTGTTATCTCCTCGTGTCTTTTCTACCTATCTTTGTCTTCCTTGTCTTCCGCCCTTTAATATACCTTTGTTAAACTTAGCTATAAATATCAAGATATGTGGGCCACAGCAAATTTGCCACTTTTGTGAGAATAGAAATATATATTTTAAAGAAAATTGTTATTTCATTGGAAGCTGATTTCATTGATACTGAGAAAAGTTTACGTAGTAATCAGAAAGTTAACGGAATTGAAATAATTTGTACACTATTATTTTAGATTTTAAGAGTACTCAAAAATGAAAGAAAGTAACCACCCACGCAAATGAATGATTCTCACAGTAAATTGTTGAACCGATGATAGCGAAGGGAATAAAAAAAAATGGCTGGAATTGGAACAGAGAGATATTGGAATGAACAAACACTAATGGTTTAAATGATGTGTCCAGTATATAATGTGTATATATACATCGTATAATTTTAGCCTCCGACTAAGTCTCCGTAACATATTTTCTGTATTTGGGTTTTCACTATTACTATACTGTTTGTATAAATAGGGCCATTCCGTTACGTATATGGATCCCTTCGTGTACCCTTTGGAACTCCCTTTAATCCTTGACTTCGATAGCAATTACGCAGAGACATTTGTGTTTTCTGTATCAGTAGGAATCCGGATCAAACACTCGAGACAAGTAATACACAACACATTTATATGGTGTATATTAATATGGAAGGTGACATTTCCTGATGGTGGATTCCATCATGCCTCAATGTCCTACTTACCAACAGTACGATATACCAATATTACTTTACACGCGGATGCATCGTTTTGTCTGATGATGGAGTGTAGTATTTATAGGCCTGTAATATGTCTAGCCAACTGCTGACGATGACGTAGATAAGTAAATGTAGATTTCACATTCGAGATAACCGAGTATTCGATTTAACTGAGTTTGAATGTATTTCTGTTATAAGGTTATAAACAAAATTGTTCTTCTGGTATCAGAATATTTGCATTGTCAAAATATAATCACAGCATTATTCTACAAACTAAACGTAACCTTGTCGAGAAATGTTCTTTAATTGAATGAAGACACTACTCTCGAATCAACGATTGCAGTCGTAATTACGAGTTGTCAAGTAAAACCGGGATACAACGTACAACGCGGCAATATTTGTGGCACGTTGATATAGATGATCCTCAACTCTAGTCTCAGTCACCCCGCCGCTTTAACTCTACTGAAAATAGGGGCAATTCAATCATCATTAGAAACACAAATTGGAAGTGAGACAACTATGTTTAATTCATAATGTCCTAGTTTTTGAAGATCTATGCCCGGGCGACCGAGACCTGCGCTCTTGTCACTGTATCTCATTATCATGCAGTGATACACCAGCACTTACATTCAGTAATCACCGTTGTGTATACTACGTCTGGGACTATTTATTAATAATATGAAAAAAAAACAACAACACGATCGGTTTTCAGAGTGCAGAACCACTTAGTCTGTCAAAACTGAAAATGTTAAGTGACTCAATGGCCATTTAACGAAAGCCCCTCCCTTTGTTCTCTTATAAATCATTGTTGACATTCAAACCTAAATATTTTTCATATTACACATCTAAACCAAATCTGCTGGAACTCGCCCGTAACATTGACATCTGCCCGTACGTGCTGTGTGTGTCATTGAAGTCCTTACGTGTCTGTCTAGTGTGTTGTTGACTTTGTGTTTTGGATCACATACAAATCATGAATCAAAGTCGCTGAGCAAGCGTACAGTATACTGATGTTGTAACAAAAGCACTCGTATTTAAATATTGATAGGGAGGTTCCGTGTTCCCCTGTACATTCCTTAAATATTTATTTAAAGAGGTTTTCATTAAAGTCAGCCTCCCTTGAGCTAATTAAAAATGGAACATTTGTGACGAATACCACAAATCAATTTCGAAATGGAACCGAACTTGAAAACCAATTTTTCTCACGTGATTAATTATTTTAGTATTTTTTAAGGAATTCATTCTTTCCATGACGTATTTGCGTATTTTCAAGTTTGACGTCATTTCGTCAAATCCTGACGTCACAATAGGTAATATTACACAACTACAAGCGCAAAATTCTTCCACTGGTATGCTTACTATAAATGTCAAGGCAAACTTGTGATAAAGAATTTTAGTTCATTTTATAAACTGCAATGGAGAATTACACGTTTGCAGGTTTACACCAATGAAAACAAAGGACACAGATTAGGTGAACCAATTGAAAGGAATGATACAAAATGTAAGCAAACGCAACAAACAGCATACTTGTAAAGTTTGTTCAGTGCTAATATCAATGGTTGCCGTGACTTAATTAAGTTTATATTAAGCGAATGTATAACATTTATTAACTATAACGGTGCCAGTTCATCAACCCTTGTTAGCGAGGAAGTAGGTGACGAAGGGTAAGGAAATTAACAAGGATACACATGGTATGGTGGATAAACAAACGTGTGCTAGAATCAGAAAATAATGATTGACAATACCTTAGGTGAATTTTGTGATTTTCCAACAAATTATTGAAACATCGACGAAAACAAACTGTACCTTTTTGACTGACCTGTTTTTCGTTTTCATACGAGGTTGAATTTAATTGTAACACGATCATATACTGTCATTGACGCTATGCTAAGTTTCGGGCATATATATGTTGTAGCCATTTTATAGGGATATACTACAGACTATGCCACTACCAACTTTAATCAATAAACATTATTAAGTGGAGGAAAGCTACTTTACATTGCGGAACACCTGGTCTTATTATCCTTGTTTCTTTTCTCAGGAGTCGCGTGTAAATCTTTCTTTAGTTCACAATTTACCCTAGTTGATTTTGTTGATAAGTTGGTCTTTTCTTTGTTGATTTCTTTATTTACAGTTAAAGAAAATCTAACCCGAGATTCCATTCATAATGAGATTGATGAAACGATTCCAAGATTTTTTTTTCAATTTGACGAATCTGGGGGAGGTACACTGAAAAGAGTACAAGATTCTATTTATAAGATAACTGAGATTTTTTGTAAACATTCATGAAAACAGCTCGTTTTTGCTCCGAGATGAAGTCTAAATGGCGATCTTCTCGCTCGATATCTCTTTTAGTTGCGTCACAACGCAGGTGAAGTCCTGAAGTTTTAGGACGTCACAATGGAAGCTATCATGACCTTCAGCTCACAACTCCGCAAGGTCATATCATACACGTGCATTAACAAACAAAACTGTTTATGACACTGATAACAGGGGAACTGGCTAGATATATGTACAGATGTATGATAAGATATATTTTTATACACTTTTTTTATATATCTACATCCTACAATAACTACTGACAGTTCATAAAAGCAACATTGTCGATCGATTTTTGCCCCGTGTTACATAAAGATACTATCTACAATGGCTCATTGAAATGGATAAGTTTTAACTCTATCGTAGACGTGTATTCTCGACACAGAATACAAAGCCGCGTGTTATCGTCTCGATCGGATATTACAGCCCTTACTGACGTACGATTACTTAACATGTATGTTTGTATAGAAATCATAGCTTTTATCACCAACTTTTATGAATATCAAACAAAACGTCATTTCTGGTGTTGTAATTAAGATACACGGTTTAATTATCATATTTTTAAAATAGAAAAAAACATTCAAACATTGATTAAAAATACAATCGATATTGTTTAAAATGCAAAAATTGTTTCTCGTGTTTTGAAAAGCAAAGCTTTTTCTCTTTTATTGAAATGCAAACATTTTTTTTGTGTTTTCTATATGCGAAACTTTATATGACGTAATGAAAATGACGTAAGAGTGACGTCAGTTCAATACACCTTCCCTCTTACGCAGAACCTGGTCTGATGAAGCTACAGACTAAGAAAATACATACATACACACACATATATATATATATATATATATATATATACACGAAACTTTATAAGGACGAATATTACAAAAACAGGTGCATTTCTCGCATTATTGAAAGTTATTTGAAAAACACATCAACGAGAAAGAGTAAAAAAAATACAAAGTGAAAATGCAAAGAGCAAAAAAAGGAGCCGTTCAACGTCAAGGTGTATAATTTTGACGTATGGAACACAAAAATAAAACCACAGCATCTTCAAATTACCGACATATCATCAAAAACTACCGTCACCTGGTTCAAATTTGTCTCTTTTTTTCCACAATATATTTTAAAACGGCGTGAGAAAGCCTGTCTGTAAATGAGATAAATCACTAACTCCTACAAGCGATAATGACGGAACTATCGTATATTATTCTGGTAGAGCTATAGAGGACGGTAACGATGTTTGAAACTAAACACACCGTAACGTACACACGGGACCAAAGGTGTCTGTGATAGGAGGACAAATTACACACGCCTTCAAACAATTAGCAGCTATTTTTAGTTCCTCCTTCACGTGCTGATATGTAAATGATAGTATACACATCGCATGAAAAACGTAATGACGTCTATTGAGTTATATAATAGTAGTACGTACCGTTTATATATAGTTACAGCCTCATCAGTGAAAAACACATCAGCAGACATGTTACAGAGCAATCAAAACCACTACAAATAATCGAATTTGTAAACATTGTTTAAGTAGTTAAGATGTATATTTATAACAAACAATTTGTAGTGTAAATAGCGGCCGTAGTCTTCTCTTACCTCTGATGTTAGTGTCCTCTGTAGCGGCCGTAGTCTACTCTTACTTCTGAAGTAAGTGTCCTCTGTAGCGGCCGTAGTCTACTCTTACTTCTGAGGCAAGTGTCCTCTGTAGCGGCCGTAGTCTACTCTTACTTCTGTGGCAAGTGTCCTCTGTAGCGGCCGTAGTCTACTCTTACTTCTGAAGTAAGTGTCCTCTGTAGCGGCCGTAGTCTACTCTTACTTCTGAAGTAAGTGTCCTCTGTAGCGGCCGTAGTCTACTCTTACTTCTGAAGTAAGTGTCCTCTGTAGCGGCCGTAGTCTACTCTTACTTCTGAAGTAAGTGTTGTCTGTAGCGGCCGTAGTCTACTCTTACTTCTGAAGTAAGTGTCCTCTGTAGCGGCCGTAGTCTACTCTTACTTCTGAAGTAAGTGTCCTCTGTAGCGGCCGTAGTCTACTCTTACTTCTGAAGTAAGTGTCGTCTGTAGCGGCCGTAGTCTACTCTTACTTCTGTAGTAAGTGTCCTCTGTAGCGGCCGTAGTCTACTCTTACTTCTGAAGTAAGTGTCCTCTGTAGCGGCCGTAGTCTACTCTTACTTCTGAAGTAAGTGTCCTCTGTAGCGGCCATAGTCTACACTTACTTCTGTAGTAAGTGTCCTCTGTAGCGGCCATAGTCTACACTTACTTCTGAAGTAAGTGTCCTCTGTAGCGGCCGTAGTCTTCTCTTACCTCTGATGTTAGTGTCCTCTGTAGCGGCCGTAGTCTACTCTTACTTCTGAAGTAAGTGTCCTCTGTAGCGGCCGTAGTCTACTCTTACTTCTGAAGTAAGTGTCCTCTGTAGCGGCCGTAGTCTACTCTTACTTCTGAAGTAAGTGTCGTCTGTAGCGGCCGTAGTCTACTCTTACTTCTGAAGTAAGTGTCCTCTGTAGCGGCCGTAGTCTACTCTTTCTTCTGAAGTAAGTGTCCCCTGTAGCGGCCGTAGTCTACTCTTTCTTCTGAAGTAAGTGTCCCCTGTAGCGGCCGTAGTCTACTCTTACTTCTGAAGCAAGTGTCCTCTGTAGCGGCCGTAGTCTACTCTTACTTCTGAAGTAAGTGTCCTCTGTAGCGGCCGTAGTCCACTCTTACTTCTGAAGTAAGTGTCCTCTGTAGCGGCCGTAGTCCACTCTTACTTCTGTCCTCTGTAAGTGTCCTCTGTCTACTCTTACTTCTGAAGTAGCGGCCGTAGTCTACTTCTTACTTCTGTAAGTGTCCTCTGTAGCGGCCGTAGTCTACTCTTATTTCTGAAGTAAGTGTCCTCTGAAGCGGCCGTAGTCTACTCTTACTTCTGAAGTAAGTGTCCTCTGTAGCGGCCGTAGTCTACTCTTACTTCTGAAGTAAGTGTCCTCTGAAGCGGCCGTAGTCCACTCTTACTTCTGTGGTAAGTGTCCCCTGTAGCGGCCGTAGTCTACTCTTACTTCTGAAGTAAGTGTCCCCTGTAGCGGCCGTAGTCCACTCTTACTTCTGAAGTAAGTGTCCTCTATAGCGGCCGTAGTCTACTCTTACTTCTGAAGTAAGTGTCCTCTGTAGCGGCCGTAGTCTACTCTTATTTCTGAACTAAGTGTCCTCTGTAGCGGCCGTAGTCTACTCTTATTTCTGAACTAAGTGTCCTCTGTAGCGGCCGTAGTCTACTCTTACTTCTGAAGTAAGTGTCCTCTGTAGCGGCCGTAGTCTACTCTTATTTCTGAAGTAAGTGTCCCCTGTAGCGGCCGTAGTCTACTCTTACTTCTGAAGTAAGTGTTCTCTGTAGCGGCCGTAGTCTACACTTACTTCTGAGGCAAGTGTCCTCTGTAGCGGCCGTAGTCTACTCTTACTTCTGTGGTAAGTGTCCCCTGTAGCGGCCGTAGTCTACTCTTTCTTCTGAAGTAAGTGTCCTCTGTAGCGGCCGTAGTCCACTCTTACTTCTGTCGTAAGTGTCCTCTGTAGCGGCCGTAGTCTACTCTTATTTCTGAAGTAAGTGTCGTCTGAAGCGGCCGTAGTCCACTCTTACTTCTGTGGTAAGTGTCCCCTGTAGCGGCCGTAGTCTACTCTTACTTCTGAAGTAAGTGTCCCCTGTAGCGGCCGTAGTCCACTCTTACTTCTGAAGTAAGTGTTGTCTGTAGTGGCCGTAGTCTACTCTTATTTCTGAAGTAAGTGTCCCCTGTAGCGGCCGTAGTCTACTCTTACTTCTGAAGTAAGTGTCCTCTGTAGCGGCCGTAGTCTACTCTTATTTCTGAAGTAAGTGTCGTCTGAAGCGGCCGTAGTCCACTCTTACTTCTGTGGTCAGTGTCCCCTGTAGCGGCCGTAGTCTACTCTTACTTCTGAAGTAAGTGTTGTCTGTAGCGGCCGTAGTCTACTCTTATTTCTGAAGTAAGTGTCGTCTGTAGCGGCCGTAGTCCACTCTTATTTCTGAAGTAAGTGTCCCCTGTAGCGGCCGTAGTCTACTCTTATTTCTGAAGTAAGTGTCGTCTGTAGCGGCCGTAGTCTACTCTTACTTCTGTGGCAAGTGTCCTCTGTAGCGGCCGTAGTCTTCTCTTACCTCTGATGTTAGTGTCCTCTGTAGCGGCCGTAGTCTACTCTTACTTCTGTAGTAAGTGTCCTCTGTAGCGGCCGTAGTCTACTCTTACTTCTGTAGTAAGTGTCCTCTGTAGCGGCCGTAGTCTACTCTTACTTCTGTAGTAAGTGTCCCCTGTAGCGGCCGTAGTCTACTCTTACTTCTGAAGTAAGTGTCCCCTGTAGCGGCCGTAGTCCACTCTTACTTCTGAAGTAAGTGTTGTCTGTAGTGGCCGTAGTCTACTCTTACTTCTGAAGTAAGTGTCCTCTGTAGCGGCCGTAGTCTACTCTTACTTCTGAACTAAGTGTCCTCTGTAGCGGCCGTAGTCTACTCTTATTTCTGAAGTAAGTGTCCCCTGTAGCGGCCGTAGTCTACTCTTACTTCTGAAGTAAGTGTCCTCTGTAGTGGCCGTAGTCTACTCTTATTTCTGAAGTAAGTGTCCTCTGTAGCGGCCGTAGTCTACTCTTACTTCTGAAGTAAGTGTCCTCTGTAGCGGCCGTAGTCCACTCTTACTTCTGAAGTAAGTGTCCTCTGTAGCGGCCGTAGTCTACTCTTACTTCTGAAGTAAGTGTCCTCTGTAGCGGCCGTAGTCCACTCTTACTTCTGAAGTAAGTGTCCTCTGTAGCGGCCGTAGTCCACTCTTACTTCTGTCGTAAGTGTCCTCTGTAGTGGCCGTAGTCTACTCTTACTTCTGAAGTAAGTGTTCTCTGTTGTGGCCGTAGTCTACTCTTACTTCTGTAGGAAGCGTCCTCTGTAGCGGCCGTAGTCTACTCTTACTTCTGAAGTAAGTGTCCTCTGTAGCGGCCGTAGTCTACTCTTAGTAAGTGTCCTCTGTAGCGACCGTAGTCCACTCTTACTTCTGAAGTAAGTGTCCCCTGTAGCGGCCGTAGTCTACTCTTACTTCTGTGGTAAGTGTCCTCTGTAGAGGCCGTAGTCTACTCTTACTTCTGAAGTAAGTGTCCTCTGTAGCGGCCGTAGTCTACTCTTACTTCTGTAGTAAGTGTCCTCTGTAGCGGCCGTAGTCTACTCTTACTTCTGAAGTAAGTGTCCTCTGTAGCGGCCGTAGTCTACTCTTACTTCTGTGGTAAGTGTCCTCTGTAGAGGCCGTAGTCTACTCTTACTTCTGAAGTAAGTGTCCTCTGTAGCGGCCGTAGTCTACTCTTACTTCTGAAGTAAGCGTACTCTGTAGCGGCCGTAGTCCACTCTTTCTTCTGAAGTAAGTGTCCTCTGTAGCGGCCGTAGTCTACTCTTACTTCTGAAGTAAGTGTCCTCTGTAGCGGCCGTATACCCCTACTTCTGTAGTAAGTGCCCTAGTATACTCCTACTTCTGTAGTAAGCATCCGCAGAATATTATACAGCTGTTTCGTTCTTTCAAGGCTAAGGACCTTAAGTAGAAATCTAAGAGGTGAATTGAAGTACAGATTTCGAGTTAGATACAGTAGAGCCATATAGTGTAAACCAAGCTGTATTATACAGCTGTTTTATACAGCTCTTTCTTGCTTCTATGTGCTAAGGGCCTTAATTTTGAAACCTGGATGTCGACGGAAGAAAATCAAACTGAATGGGAAAAATGCCTTGATGAGAAAGTGCACAAGCCCCATCTTTCAATAAATTTCGGTACAGATGTAAGCGTCTTGCTATAAAAATCATTTAGAATGTGCGAAATGATCAATTAAACTGCTTCATGCAGGTGTTGAGTCATACTATGACTCATCAGTGATGCTAATGTTAAAATCTTTGGCTATTTAGGAAAATCACTAATCAAGAAAGAGGCCGTCACTTCCTTTCCACTTAGCCTGAATAACGGGTACATAGTCTCTTTGTCACATCGTATTTCAAGATGGCGTCGCGTGGGGTAGAAAGCAAGCGTCTGGTCGAACAAGACCAACGAATCCTCTGACTTCCATTTTCTTTTTTTTTTCAAAAAATGTTTATTTGGAAAAATGATGATTAAGTATCGTTTATATCATTTCTTTTATTCATTTTCAGAATTTTAGAAGTACAATGTGAAAAAATTAATTATCAAGAAGAGACCGGTCATGTTTTCACCACAATATTCCACAAGTACAGCGAGAGGGTCAGACCATACAACCATAACAAAGACCCGCTCGACATCTCAGTCATTCTCAGTATCGTCCGTGTCAACGACCTTGACCCCGCCACTCAGCAATTGGACGTCACCGTGGATCTGTCAATTGTAAGCATTTTCAGTTTTCGATAAGCTTTCATTGATTTTCAACTCTATTTTGATCCCCAAATTGTCTAAGAGCCCAAATAAAATATGAGATTTTGAATAGCATACTTTATGTATCTACCATCTAAGTATCTTCAAGAAAAAAATAGTCTTATGACGTAATAGCCGCAGAATGGCCCCAATTGGCACCCCTCCTCTCATATTGACTGAAATATTTACTTGCAGTGTAAGCATACTGTATAAGTTTGACTGCCTATGATATATAATGTTTATTTTTAGTGAAAAAACCCCATTGAACTCAATGCAGGCCCATTGGGCCTCTTGTATCATTCTACACACATGAATAAATATAGTATATACATGAAGAAAATCACACGAGTGAAGAAGTTTTCACATAGAATGAAATTGATGTTGATGTTGTATTTGCGCCGAGTCTAGAACTACTCCAAAGTAAGAACACATTGAATCGATTTTGAACATTTTTTTTCACGCACGTGAAGTAAAAGCACGCGCTTGACTGGTATGACAGAATACTGACGTATTTACCGTGTCAATTAGTAAACGCTGGGTACTATTTGTCAATCAACCTTGGAATGTCTACTACAGCCACGAAGCTCAGTAGGGGTAGCTTATAGTTGCCAGGGTTTTTTTATTGTCTCCGTGCCATTCACTGTTATATTGTGGAAAACAATGGCGTTTTTAACCCGAACTCCACGCGCTACGTAATCGTCCCCATTTCCACTGACTGAATTACGACATTATAACGAGGCGCTTTCAATCACTTCTCCTGTACTACGCACATGCCGACGATGACATGCGCACTCGATCAATTAGGACTAATGCAGAAAAATCTCCAAACCACATGATGTAGGCAAAACATGTCGTTCTTGTTATGCTTTTATTGTATGCAGTGGAACAGTTTTAGGTTGAACCCAAAAATACGGACCCGCCTCGTTTGTTTATTTATAAAATAGTGTTTTATATCTGGTTTCCTCAGTTGCCGGGCCAAAAATTATTAAACCATCCTCAAAACGACCACTAAGCAGTATAACAGTGTTATTCTGACATCGTGTACACCAGAGTCGATTATCATCACAGAAGCCTCATGATATTTTAACAAATAGTTATCTGTGCACTTTACAACGCCTCACAGAAATACCGGGTGTATGTCTTCGTTTGTTTTTTTCTGTTATTATAGGTTTCCGATAGATAGAACGGCGATATATCATTTTTATAATTTTTTGATTATTAGTGAGATGATTTTAGAATATCATAAAACACGACGAAAATCTTGATAAGATAGACTGCATCTGAAATTAATTATATATTATCTAATATAACAAAATGGTGGAACAAGTGCTTAGCGATAGCACATGAGGGGCATTACTGCGGTATCCACGAAAAATCCCTTGCCGGACAGGTGACGCAATACCTTCTGACGTTAAGCGGAAGAACCCAACTCTGGTCAATTAACTTTGTAAAAGACGAGAGGGTAACCACACGTGGAGGATTAAAGAAAGATTGAAAAAAAATTAAAAAGTCTTCGTTGATTGGTTAATCAATGATCGTATTAGAAGCATCTTTGTTCAACTCATGGCATAAGAGCAATGCGCATGCGTCGACATGGAATCATATCGTGTGAGTTATTACCAGTATACGTATGGTATTTATTCCGTTGATTATAAATCGGCTCCCCCGCATCTTCTCCGGACCAGAGTTTATACAACATACAGATTACAACCAACTAACAAATACACATTTACGTACACTGTTAGAAGTAAACGTAGAACTGTTGCCAAGCTATTCGCCGAGTGTTCTTGAAGTCAGAGATACTGTTGTCCTGTACAGAGCTTCTATTTATATACGGCTACAAATATACCTGCTATATCAGGAATAGATATATCTATACATTGATTTCCACGCGATCGCATTTGTACGGAGTACGTCGTCCGTCGTCAACTTATTTCCGTTGAAATGATCGAAATTTGGCTTGAAATTTCTTCTGATTAAGTACAAAAATTGAGAAAAAAGACTTTGTAGGCAACAAGGATAATTCAAACTTTTTTTTTTGTTTTTTGATAAACAGAAAAAGTTCGAATCTGTTCATTTAGTTGATAGTAAGGAAGAAATCCGATATTTGCAAATATGAATCAGCTTGGCCATATACAAGATAACAAGGGTCAAATTGGTTAAGGCAATCGATTGACATCTCAACAGAATCATAGTATTTAGCTGGTAGGCTCCTTGGATGAAATCTCACAAAGTTTGCAAAAAGAAATGACCTTGACCCGTTTTCAATATCACAAAAGTCACACTAATTGAAACCTTCAAATGACTTCTCATTAAAGCTTAGAATAATGCTAGTTAACTGAAAGCTCCTATGATGAGGCTCGACCATGTTTGCGTAAGGAAATGACCTTGAAACATATTCAATGTCACGGAGTCGAAATAGTTAAAACATTCAAACAAATTCTGATTAACGAGGAGGCCTAGAATGATGCTGTTTGACTGGTGTGTTCATGGGATGAATGCCAATTTTGTCAAATGATGATGTTTTTTTAAAGCATTGAACACCAGGTAAGCGACGCAGGCTCTTTTTGGCCTCTTTTTATTCAGATCGGATCGTTTGTTTGTTTGTTTGCTACCCATGGCGGTTTGTGTTTATCAGGAAGCTGAAAAGCTGACCTGGTTGTGTCCATGGGAAATATGCGTTATCCTAATTGTTCTGTATTACATGAGACGGGCCTCCGGTATGTTGTTCATTGAGGTAGCTGCCACCTACTACAAGCAAACTGTTTGCTGGATTAATATCCTCCCATGTACAATTAGGATCATTTTGCGACGGGATAACCATTTAGTAGCCTGTAGCAACCACACTTAACAGCATACAAGAGGTTTGCAGGCTATTCCTTGTAAATACTAGCCGCAATATACCGTTCGACAGGAGAGAACTTCTCTTTAGCTCGAACGGTTGAGCGTCAGACTAGTACGCCAGAGGTCCCGGGTTCGAATCCAAGCGGAGGCATTGAAGAAAATGACTTCTGTTACATTAGTGCCAATGTAGAGACTCGCATATGATACTAAGCCATGCACCACCAGCATCGATGTAACCCCTGAAAACTCTAGGACAAGTTATTTCCTGGAGGGGAAGTAGGTAACCCTGGTCAATACTAGCTCCAGTTTACCGCTTGGCTTAACTTCGATCGGTTGAGCGTCAGACTAGAACGCTAGAGGTCACGGGTTAGAATCTTAGCGGGAACATTGAAATAAATAATGACCTCTGTTACATACTGATATTTACGTTTTATTTGTAGACATGGACAGACACCCGCCTCACTTGGTTCTTTGACACCGTGGACTACATAGAGGTTAATCAATCCAGTGTTTGGACACCGGATGTAACGTTTCTTGACACGTAAGTAAAAAGTCAAAACGAGGCTCGCGAGAGTTAGAATGTCTTTGGCTATAATCCGTTATAATTCGTCTTACAAAATATATGTTTCTTTTTTTAATTTGCGTCACAAATTAAATTAGATTATCGCGGATTCTGTCAATTTAATGATTAATAAAAATGAAAAAAAAAATCCTTATATTGCTTGGAACCTTCACATTCTGATACGCAGTTAAATGGAATGCTATACAGATATTTTGCCGGAAATTTTGGTGATAGGGTTTCCTTTATTTATAGAATGGCCGGAAGTGAGGCCCTGATCAACCCGAGGTACCTCGTCGTCCTGAGGAACGGTCGTATCGTGTGGTATAGACGCCTCCGCTCGAGGATCCTGTGCGAGGTGAACGAAACGGCTTCTGTGCAGGAGTGTAATATCAGAATGGGATCCAAACAATTTCCGGATACGGAACTACAGTTTAAAGAAGGTACTTGCAATACGGAATCCAAACTGGAAAACATGAAATGGGAAATCACCTCCGTAAACAATACCATGGAAATCTCCACGATTCCTCTTCCGACAAACCTTGCGTTCCGCACAGGGGAAATGTCCATGGCTCAATGCGGACTTTCCATAGAATGGAAAACTCCGACTCGGAAAACTTCCGTTGCGTCCGAATTACAGGCTGGAGATCCAGAGGATCAAAAAGCCGGAGCTAGCCGTCTCCATTTGGAAGTACTGGTTTTAGTATCAAGCCTTTTAGGTCTGCTCTTTAGTGTGTGAGTAACACGTGACAGCATTTCAAGTTTCTACCGGAAGATATTAACCTCAGTCCAACGTTCATCCCATCCGCTCTTTGTATCGAAGAATCCGACACGACGGCGCATATTACTGTAAAGTGTTTAACGTATTTCAAATTGAAGAGCGAAATTTAAAAAAGGCGAATTGCTCGCGAAAACTTTTAATGTGTATAATAGAATTATATTAAGTTTTTACATAATTTCATGGCGGTCATGCTGTATTGCTGGAATTTTGGTGACAAGAACTGTGTAGTTTATAGCAATAAACTGCGATTTTAGTCAGTACAGTGATCGAAACTGTATATTTTCATCCAATGTTGTACATAAATTTTGTAACTGAGATAAATAAAAAGTATAAAAACATGTTATTTCGATATGTTTACATGTAAATGCTTCCGTCTGCCAATGCGATAAGATTTCCGGATGGTGATTGCTGACTTCCGTCTGACTTCATGATAGGAATCCTCGTCTCGTTCAAACAGACGCTTGATATCAGCTCACACCGCACACAGAGAAACCACCACGTGATCAAGTGGCTCGGTGATCGATATTTCAAGGTTTCAGTTCTGTCTCACTTCATGATAAAATACCCGGATACTGACGTCTGACTTTCATCGAAAATCTTTTCGTAATAATTCATAATTGTGTTTTAAACCCATTTTGTATGTTGGTATATAATGTGTGCTATGACAATTCTACTTTGATAATAGTTTAGATATATTGCGGAAAGTATAACGTTGATAACAAGTAATTTATACAAAGGATGTTACTATACTGATAACATGGTAGTTATATAATGGGTGTTATTACACTGATAACAAGGTAGTTATATAATGGGTGTTATTACACTGATAACAGAGAAGTTATATAATGGGTGTTATTACACTGATAACAGGGTAGTTATATAATAGGTATTATTATACTGATAACATGGTAGTTATATAATGGGTGTTATTACACTGATAACAAGGTAGTTATAAAATGGTGTTAAGACTCTGTTGATTTAGTTGTTTTGTTTGTTATATGACTGTGTGTATGTATCTTATAGCGTTCTGCTGTGTCCGAGTTAATTATCTGTTGTGTTTATATATCGTCTTATGGTTGTAAGGGAAAAAACGGAATAATGTCACGAAAGGCCTTCATGTCATTGATATATATATATATATATCTGCATCAGTGTGTTGTCTTAAACCATCTGTAAACCAATGTCTTAGTGTGATATATTTAACACCAGAAGCACAGTGTGATATATTTTACACCAGTGACTCAGTGTGACATATTTTACACCAGTGACTCAGTGTGACTTTTTTACTCCCGTGACTCAGTGTGACATATTTTACACCAGTGACTCAGTGTGATATATTTTACATCAGTGACTCAGTGTGACATATTTAACACCAAAAGCAAAGTGTGACATATTTTACACCAATGACTCAGAGTGACATATTTTACTCCAGTGACTCAGTGTCATATTTTACTCCAGTGAATCAGTGTGACATATTTTACTCAAGTGACTCATTGTGTTTAAAAAGGTGACTCGTTGTCATATTTCGCACCGATGACTCATTGTGGTGTATTTTACATCAGTAAATCAGTGTGACGTATTTTACATCAGTGACTCAGTGTGACATATTTTACTCCTGTGACTCAGAGTGACATATTTTACTCCTGTGACTCAGTGTGACATATTTTACTCCCGTGACTCAGTGTGACATATTTTACTCCAGTGACTCATTGTGTTTAAAAAGGTGACTCGTTTTCATATTTCGCACCGATGACTCACTGTGGTGTATTTTACATCAGTGACAGAGTGTGGAATATTCTACACCAGTGACTCAATGTGGAATATTTGACACCAGTAACTGAGTGTAACATATTTTACATCAGTGACTCAATGTGATGCATTTAATGAACGTTTTGTTATGGACAGAGTCCGACCTTCACCTAGAATTTTCTACTTTTACACACTAAAAACTATGACATTGCTGTGCTGCAGTTTTCATAAATAATCAGTTGACGTGTATCTAGAATCTCTTGGTGTTTTTATACTTTGCGAGCTCCAATCTAATCATATAATCATAATATATAAATATATATGTATATGTAACTGAGTGCAAGTTTTGTCGCGTATATATTTATGCCTATTATATGCAAATATGCAAGTGTATTTTATAGCATATGAAGTGTGTGTCATTTACATTTGGATTTCTTTTGTCGCATCTAGGACATGAAAAAAAAACCAACGACCGCGACAATTGATCTCAACATGGTTGCATCTGACATCTGGGTTAATAACCTTTAACATCCACCTCAGGAGACGTCAGTGATTGTAATGTAACGCTAGTGATAGAGGGATTTAGCCTCGTTCTTGAATAAATATATTCTGTGATATTTGCTATGGTGAACAAAACAAGTGTAATTTGTGTAACTTGATTTTCCAATACCGCCAATTTGTCAAATATCTTTCAACTCCAATATGTCGAGAGTCGAGAGTATTCTAACTGGTCTGTAAAAACAGTATAAACAGACACATTAAACATCCCACTAAATCAGAGTGATTTTTTGCTGTATATCTTTTTTTTTTTCATTTTACATTTTTTAAAATCGATTTGTGGATGTTTATCTAACTGTCACGACAATCATTTAAATCATACGTCACCACTGACCCAGTAAACCCCGCCAAACTTTGTATCATAGAGCTTGATTTGATAAATCCCTTCAACAGTAGTCCTGTGTTTCCCATATTTACTATGTATCAACAATGTTACTCTTTGTCAACACATCTGCTTAATTTCAAAACAATTCCGAATATTTTCAATAAATAATTTCTCAAAATTAATTTTGTTGTTATTTATTTCAGTGTTCAATATCTTCACTTCGGTTTCTCTTTTATAACTGATACTTAACTACTTTTAATATAAGTAATTTTAAAACATTCAAATTTTGGCGGTCTTAACAAAACTTTGAAGCAAAAACCATTATACAAATATGTAAGTATTTGAAAACGGTATATCAAGTACGTGTACAATGTATTTCATAAACAAAAGATATAAAGATTTAACTGTTAAAACCCAAGATGGCTGTTTGTCAGTCTTGCACATCAAGGGACCGAGGGTAGTCTAAAAGGGGAAACTAAAGTAAATCACATCCTGTATTGTCAAGAAATAACAATTTTAAAACTTTTGATCTCGAAATCCGATGATCGCCTATTGGGCCGTTGGTTTTTCTGATCACTGTAAGTAATCTAAGGGAACTATGACAACAATAACAATAACAAACCATAACAGTCAAAGTCTTAGGTATCTGCCATATTTTATTTTTTATAAAAATTAGTCCCCAGATCGGAACAGATAAGACAAGGAATCATGGGAAATTTTATACCTTTTGAAAATTTCAATATTACATTGCAATCTAAGTTATAGCGTTAATTTTAATCTTAAAGTTTGTATGTTCCCGAGTTTAATATATACAATGTATATTTATATGTAGCATACACCACGGTTAGCCAAAGCCAAATACATCAAAGTCATAGCTGTTATTTTAGCACAGAATCCCTGATGGCCTTTTTAACTGTCGACAGTATGTTACTAACTGAAAAAAGGTGTTCATGTATCCTGATGTGCCATACCTCTTTGACAAAAGTCGTAACTTGTATCGATAGGTTTAACTGGAAGCATGTGCTAATTGGATGCCCGTTCACCTTAAATATGCTATTTATATTTTGCTTCTGAAAAAGATATTCAAATGTTAGTAAGGGTAATTTATTTTCTTTTCATCCTATTTTGGTGGATACCTTGGCCTTCCAAATCGTCCGGTGTGGGTGTGTCCAACCATAAAAACGGATGCAACCTTTTAAATGTTTACCTTCAAAAGCAAAGCTGTGTAAAGATAGGCGTTGTTCACGTCGTTATGAAAATAATATTCTCAGTGTATTTTTAAATAACGGCGAAAGGAATAGAGGAGCAAGATGGCTTGTCCCAACGTCAGATTACAGCAGACATTGAGGTATCTAATAGGTGATGTCAAGAGTGTGGAATCGTTTCCAAATGAACGGAAACTTTTTAGACGTCATGTTGGATGTCGTTCGGGGAAACAATGCAGCGTCCAGTCAGGTTTTTTGTTCGTGCAGACAAGGCGTCACTGGTCGCAGACTGGTACCTAGATGGCCACTGAGACAGGCCTAGAAACCGCCTTCTTGATGTTGGTTTCTATCAAAGTCACGAAGACCAACAATACGAGTTTCCTTAACTGTTCGCCACGCCAAAGCTGTGGCAGCGTTTACCTCTACTGGTGACTTCCTATGGTTTTGTATCGACTTCACCGACAGGCGCCTTACAGGTTGCGAGGAGGTAAAATTCTGGAATATCACAGATATGTCGAAGGTTCAATGATTGTGAGGAGAGGTATGAGCCTTGGTTGGAAAACTGACCGTTATATTAATCAGAACTATGACGGCCGGTATTGACTGCAATGAATTCCTTGATGTCTTTGTCAGCGAAGTATCCATAGCAAGAGACAAAAGCAGTATGTACGTTCCTATAAAGGCACTGCGCACGTTCTCACGATATACAATGCACCTTCACACAAGTCTTGCGCCATGCATGGCAAATATAGCACGGTTACTTATGTTCTTTCCAGCAGGATCTCTGAAATCGGGAGATCACTCAAATTTTGATCCATACGATCGGGACGCGGGGACGGGAAGTGAAAAATCGGGAAAGTTGCTAGGTATGCCATGAAACAGTAGCCAATATAAGCTCTAAATGGAACTTTTTTTCTAGTGTTCAGAATCAAGTAGAAGTCACAGTTACCCACATTAGCAAAGGACTCATTATTGTACCTTACTTCACCAAGTTTTAGAGTCATGCAGTGACCAGGATATACTCTGGTAACCTGTACTGCGTCTTTACTATCATTTACAGTCAAAGAAGAGGTGCCGTGACCTAATTTGTGTACACGACACACTACCATATATACCTACTACACGAATTGGTTGTTGTTGAGGAAATGACGAGAATGGGTCAAGAATGGACACCTGAGCAACACCTCACCATTTCACTTCATCTGCAACGGTCAGCAATCTGGTCTGGAGTCGGACATCAATATTTCAATGGACAGAGGTTTTAAAAAGGAAATTCTGATTGGTCACAACAGCATTAGAAGACATATGAATAAATATTTCCTGGTATATCACAAAAATCTACAATTATCATCATTTCTGGTACTCGCACACGGGAAAAATAGTTATCAAATTACATATATATTGAACATACAAGCGATGGTGAAGTGTAGATTTTTATTGAACGTACCAGCGATGGTGTAGCTTAGAAGTCTTGAGATTCTGAAGAGTATTTTAAAACAACTCACAACAAACATTTCACAGGTTTATTTAAAACATATTCAGCAAAGTTAAACAAACGAACCGTAAAGTCCCCAGACTTCTGGACAACAGAAGCAAACCTACAAAAATCACGTGATTAAGTTTTGACCAATAGGAGAACGGGTCATTAAAAATGAAGTCAGATTAAAGGAAAATAAACAAGATGTCCAGTGGGCTTGTATGACTCACAAGGATATAGAAAGTAAATCTATTGAAAACATTCTCAATAAATCACATCTGTGATAGGTCGTGTGTAAATGATTTACATACATGTAAAGTCAGTGAGTATTAAAAATGATTAACACTGCTATTAAACACAACATTGCTGAGAGGGATTTCTCTTAAAAGTCTGCTTTTCCAGTTAATACTGCCTTTTTAACATGTTATCCTTGTGACCTTTATGTAGGTCAAGGCCATTCATACTAGTATGAGGAAATTTTTAAAGCATTTCATTCCAGGTACCATATACATGTTTGAGGATCTTGGGTTTCCTAGAATAGGTGTAAAAAATGTTTGACCCCTGTGACATTAACAGTAAGTTGTCCAATGTTATCTATAGAGAACAATTTGAAGTACTCATTCTGAGGAACCAGTTGACCAACAATTGAGACACAGCTGTTTATATAGTGTTCTAGAAGTTAAAATTGGAAAAATGGACGACAGAAGCTACATTTTACTATAAGCTCATGTGGCTTTGTATCATGTGACCAAAAGACCTTTGTATCATGTGACCAAAAGACCTTTGTATCATGTGACCGAAAGACGAGATTGCTGAGGAGAAAAACACTTTTTGTTTCCTGTGCTGATCAAGTTTGAACTTTTCTTACAGTTTTATTACTCTTTGGTAATTTGCTGTTTAGTATATTGAGAATATCATACATTACATTCATTAACAGTAAATGTCATTTTCTGTATTTTGATGATGAAATAAAATTGTGAAAATAAAACTAGCAGAGAAAATGGTAGCTGACATACATGAAAAAATGAAAAAAAAATTACAGCAAGATCGATTCCCTAAAGTTATGCATTGTAGAAATATCATTATGAAGTGATTTCTAGGGCAAATATAACAAATGATGATAAAAATATAAAGAGTGGTATGACAAACACAACCTTATTTCTTAACGAATCAAACAATGTTGATGCAAACAGAATTAAATAACTGCCAATAATGACCAGACCAATGAACAACAGCCGTCAATGACTCGAAAGATATCCTCTTGTCAATCATATATAACATGACCTATTTAATCACCCGAATTTCATAGCCTTTGATCAATATTATAAAAATAATAATTCATTTTTAACATTTCAAAATAATCCATGTTACAGGTGTAGCCTCTTAATAAATGTGATAACTACAATAAGAAAATTAATCAGCAGATGTGATGACAAAATCTCCTTTTGTCCAGGATTTTGCAGGATTGTGATATGATTGTTGATCTACAGATTAGAGACACTTAATATTACAGGACCACATTGGTACAATAGTTGTGAAAATGCTGTACAAACTTTGTGATTTGGATTTGTCTTGGACTTGGGCCGAAAAAATTATCGGCTTTCAGCCTTTCTGTCTCATCGATGTCAAAGTTCAAACAAAGAAGAATCGCCATTTGACGAAGCTGTTCAACAGTGAAATGATATCAAAAGTCTGTATGGATGTTTGAGGCTTTCACATGTCAACAGTATCTGACCAGAAATGTTTGGTGAAACACACATATATATTATGTACATCAATTTGGTGCTACCTAGTGAACAGTAAGTCTGGTAAGTGGTGTTCACAACGGAGTTGTCATATACTGTTAGTGTAAGTACAGATGACAATAAGTACAGAGGCAATAACCTATGGCAGCCAAACTTGTTCAATCAGTTCACAAACATTGTAAAATCATTAGAAATTGCAGGGAAATAATTGTTTGGACACAAACTCAGCAATAAACAAAAATCATTGTGAAAAAATCACAAAATCATCACAAAATCATTGCGAAAGCATTAAAAAATGTTCAATCAATAAATCAATAGATTTGTTCTACATGCCAGATATTCTCAAGTCTTCATTATTCTAAATATATTTTATTTGTATAATTGTATCTACATCCCACGAAACAATAAAATATCTAACACACTCTTGTATACTTATATGTACAGTCCTTCTCAATACAACTCCATCAATCAATATAACACTTTTAAAACCATTTATGATATGAGAAACAGAATATCATACAACTCAAAAGAATATCACAACAAGCAACATCAGTGTCTTAACCTCTAAAATTTTCTATAAATATAAATGAGTATATTTAGTCACAGCAACATATTGTCCGAGATTGTAAGTTAGAGGATTAATATTCAGGAGATATCGATTTTGTACATTTTGTGGAACAAAAATACTGCAGAACAATAAATATTTGTGAGTAATTTTTTTTGTAATATTTGAGCAGTAATAAAAATTGATTGCTGCAAACATGCAATCTCCATGACACAATTATCATTAATTACAAGAAATGCAGAAATATGGAAATTTAACGCCAAAAAATTATCTTTATTTAGGTAGATAGTAAAATACTCAGTGTTTATAAAACAATAAAATATAATCTGTATATATCCCAGTTACTTATGTTTTTTTTTAATATGAATAAAAATTTTAAATAAACTGTCACTAATATGAAAAATTTACATTTTATTTAATTTTCATGTTGAACTTGGAGAGTTAAAATCAAGATGTAGAAGAATTGTCTTTTTCAATACATACTTTTAAAGTTGTTACATTCAAGTTATGTTTTATTTTTGAGTTCTGTTTTATATCTAAGTTCTATTTTTTTCCCATTTTTTCCTGGATAGAATAAAAAAATGCAAAAATAAATAATTTTAATTTGAAACTGACAGGAAAACCTATGGTTAATTTCATGACTTTGATGAAAACTACATCTTTTTTGTTTCAAGATTTTGGTAAAATGATGACCATCTGAATCATAAAACTATACAATTTTTTCTTCTACGGAGTGTTCTACCTTCAAAATTAATGACCCTGTTAAAAAACTCAAATACAAAATGCATTTCCTATGAATTTATCACAGATCACAGACCTAAATCCACTGATACCGACAGCTTTCTCAGTATGTTACAATACACCCGCTGGTCCTGAACATCACCTCTAACACAAAGTCAGGAGGCAGGGCTTATTACTGGACAATGCTATGATAACTAAATCTGTTGGGGTTTCTACTTAAACTACCACAGATATGGGTGGGCTTATTATCAGGCATGGGCTTACTGAGGAAACACATCGGTAAGATCAGTAATTATTTCTAATTTTACTAGTTAATGATTAATATACTCAACCTCTGTAACTACTGTAGAGTTACCTCCCTTGTGACAAAAGGTTTGATTTGGTTTCATAAGTGGTGAACTTCCAATTATTTAGAGGAACATATATAACACCTGTGATGAATTGATACAATGGAATCATTAATTGATAGGTGCATTTATGGAAATGTTTATCAGTTCACAGAAACAGTTCAGTGAGACAACCTGAAGAAACCGAATCACATATAGTGTTTATCAGTTCACAGAAACGGTTCAGTGAGACAATCTGAAGTAACAGAATCACAAGTGTGTTTATCAGTTCACAGAAACGGTTCAGTGAGACAATCTGAAGTAACAGAATCACAAGTGTGTTTATCAGTTCACAGAAACGGTTCAGTGAGACAACCTGAAGAAACAGAATCACAAGTGTATTTATCAGTTCACAGAAATGGTTCAGTGACACAACCTGAAGAAACAGAATCACAAGTGTTTATCATTTCACAGAAACGGTTCAGTGAGACAACCTGAAGAAACAGAATCACAAGTGTGTTTATCAGTTCACAGAAACAGTTCAGTGAGACAACCTGAAGAAACAGAATCACAAGTAGTGTTTATCAGTTCACAGAAACAGTTCAGTGAGACAACCTGAAGAAACAGAATCACAAGTGTGTATATCAGTTCACAGAAACGGTTCAGTGAGACAACCTGAAGTAACAGAATCACAAGTGTGTTTATCAGTTCACAGAAACGGTTCAGTGAGACAACCTGAAGAAACAGAATCACAAGTGTATTTATCAGTTCACAGAAATGGTTCAGTGACACAACCTGAAGAAACAGAATCACCAGTAGTGTTTATCAGTTCACAGAAACAGTTCAGTGAGACAACCTGAAGTAACAGAATCACAAGTGTGTTTATCTGTTCACAGAAACGGTTCAGTGAGACAACCTGAAGAAACCGAATCACATATAGTGTTTATCAGTTCACAGAAACGGTTCAGTGAGACAATCTGAAGTAACAGAATCACAAGTGTGTTTATCAGTTCACAGAAACAGTTCAGTGAGACAACCTGAAGAAACAGAATCACAAGTGTGTTTATCAGTTCAAAGAAACGGCTCAGTGAGACAACCTGAAGAAACAGAATCACAAGTGTGTTCATCAGTTCAAAGAAATGGTTCAGTGACACAACCTGAAGAAACAGAATCACCAGTAGTGTTTATCAGTTCACAGAAACAGTTCAGTGAGACAACCTGAAGTAACAGAATCACAAGTGTGTTTATCAGTTCACAGAAACGGTTCAGTGAGACAACCTGAAGAAACAGAATCACAAGTGAGTTCATCAGTTCACAGAAACGGTTCAGTGAGACAACCTGAAGAAACAGAATCACAAGTGAGTTCATCAGTTCACAGAAACGGTTCAGTGAGACAACCTGAAGAAACAGAATCACAAGTGAGTTCATCAGTTCAAAGAAATGGTTCAGTGACACAACCTGAAGAAACAGAATCACAAGTGAGTTCATCAGTTCAAAGAAATGGTTCAGTGAGACAACCTGAAGAAACAGAATCACAAGTGAGTTCATCAGTTCAAAGAAATGGTTCAGTGACACAACCTGAAGAAACAGAATCACAAGTGTGTTTATCAGTTCACAGAAACAGTTCAGTGAGACAACCTGAAGAAACAGAATCACAAGTGTGTTCATCAGTTCACAGAAACAGTTCAGTGAGACAACCTGAAGAAACAGAATCACAAGTGTGTTTATCAGTTCACAGAACTGGGGAGGTTTCGTAAAATAAATCTAATATCAACCCAATACAACTGAACAACATGACTGTGTAACAGAAATACTACATTTCAATTTATTTATAAATAGTCTTTTTAAGTTAGTGCAGCCTAAGGTATGCATGTGATATTAAGCAAAATAATGAACATGAAAATTATTGAAACTTCAAAGGTAACATTTTGTTCAGTTAAAGCGAGCAAACAAATTTTATTGTTGCAAAGAAGGATCTCAAATGTCTCTACCCTCTATTCTAAAGGGGATATGATTAAGTATTTTGGGAAATCTCATCTCTATATTTCTCTGTCCTAAAAGGGACATGATAAGTGTTTTTTGGAAATTTCATCTCTGTATTTCTCTGTCCTAAAAGGGACATAATACGTATTTTGGGAAATTTCATCTCTGTATTTCTCTGTCCTGAAAGGGACATAATACGTATTTTGGGAAATTTCATCTCTGTATTTCTCTGTCCTGAAAGGGACATAATACGTATTTTGGGAAATCTCATCTCTGTATTTCTCTGTCCTGAAAGGGACATAATACGTATTTTGGGAAATTTCATCTCTATATTTCTTTGTCCTTGAGGGGATATGGTTAAGTGTTTTGGGAAATCTCATCTCTATATTTCTCTGTCCTGGAGGGGACATGATAAGTGTTTTGGGAAATCTCATCTCTATATTTCTCTGTCCTGGAGGGGACATGATAAGTGTTTTGGGAAATCTCATCTCTATATTTCTCTGTCCTAAATGGAAGTATGGTGATATTTTTGGGATGATTTTTATTTTCTATCTAAGATTGCAGCAGCATTAGTGATTCAAACAAATCAATCTTTCATCTGTTTGAATAGAATCCTAAAATGGTCCAGGATTAAATATTAAATAAATCCATCAATTTTTAGCCTGAGTAGTTTCTGGACAAAATATTAGTAAAAAGCAAATGCCACAACAGAGTAATTCCTGATCACTTTGTCAAACCCAGTGGCCAAAATCACTGGTCAAAACCCAGTGGCCAAAATCACTGGTCAAAACCCTGTGGCCAAAATCACTGGTGAAAAACCCAGTGGCCAAAATCACTGGTCAAAACCCAGTGGCCAAAATCACTGGTCAAAACCCAGTGGCCAGACACACTGGTCGATCCCAGTGGCCAAAATCATTGGTCAATCCCAGTGGCCAAAATCATTGGTCAATCCCAGTGGCAAAAAATATCATTGGTCAAAACCTGGTGGACAAAATCACTGGTCAATCCCAGTGGCCAAACTCACTGGTCTAAAGTCAGCAGCTCATATCACTGGTCAAAACTCAGTGGCCAAAAATCAAAATCTGTCTCAATAACCTACTACAAGATACCAATGAGTCCACATTTCTGTTCTTCATTCGCTTTTCTTGATATCTTCTCGTTTCTTTGGTGGGCTGATGAAAGTGAAGTAGACAAGTGTCACAGCTGTAAAGATGTGAATGTAAAATCCAACCGATCTGAAAAAAATCACAATTTTTTATTTCATTAAAACATGATTAAACCCTGTTGTATTACTTTAAATTCAATAGGAGGACAGAAAAACATGATTTCTACAGGATTGGCGGTAAAACAGAGAAAAAATTCCTTCCAGATTGAGTTTATTATTCAGAGACCTAAAAATCGTTTTTTCATTTGATATAAAGGATCAATGCTTTTTAGTGACGCACAGAAATATAACCTATCCCATGTCATACATGAAGGGCATTTAACAGTTTCCTATTGAATTTCATCATTAATCATTTTTTTTCAGATATTTGACAGATATTAATTTTTCTGTCATACAATATAATATTAAATGAGCACATTCAACAGTTTTTTTTTTTTATTAGTAACCTTTATGAAAGAATTTGCAAACTAAAACATGAAACTAATCTATGTTCAATTTACAAGAGGCCCATGGGCCATAACTGTCACCTAACATGCTCTCATGGTTATCGAGGAGAATATGTTTAAATGATTTTCATGTATTTGACACCTATGACCTTGATTTAAGGTCATTCATTTGAACGAACTTGGTAGCCCTTTATTCCAGCACGCTACAAAGCCAATATAAAGTCCCTGGACCTCTTGGTTATAGAGAAAATGTTTTTTGAAGATTTTAGCATATTTGACCCCTGTGACCTTGAATAAAGGTCAAGGTCATTCATTTGAACAAACATTATAGCCCTTCATAGCAGTATGCTACTAGCCCAATATCATGTAATTGGGTTTTTTGGTTATTGAGAAGTCGTTAAAAGATTTTAACATGTTTGACCCCTTGATAGACGGTCAACGTCATTCATTTGAACAAACTTGGTAGCCTTTCATCTGAGCATGCTACTGGCTCAAAACCATGACCCTGGGCCTCTTGAGAAGAAGTCAAAAATGTAAACTGCTTACAATGCACCACAGACAATGCAGGACAAAAAGTCATAGCAATAGGTCACTTGAGACTTTGTCTCTATTTCTTTTCTCAATTTTCTATTCTTTGATGCCAGAAAGTTATGAAGTTAAGTTTGAGAAAAAGAGTGATATTATGAATTGGTTACAATATGCAGTATCCTAGAGTTTTATATAGTGCTCTATTAGTGTCTGCTGCAAAAAAGTTATCTAAAATGAGTGTAAAGAAAACCGTGTCCACAACAAAGATTTGGAGAAAAATCCACTTTTTCAACTTTTTAAACACCAATCAATGCAAAAACTGAAAGAACCATTCTGATTGGTCAAAACTAAAAATGTAATACCATCACTGGATATAAAAGGTACTAGTTAACCATCAGACTTCTTATATCAACTCAGTATAAATGATAGTCTTCGCTAAGGCTTGTTTCCAAGGTATTTACGACTTACATCAACAGTCTAAGGCTGGCTGATAGGGACAGAAGACAAAACGATGAGGCCAGGTAAACGTTGGCCATCCTTGTAGCAGCAAATGTTATACAGTCATAGAAAAACTTCATCTGTTCCGTTTTTTGGAAATACGGGCGAATGTTTCTCCGCACCTGTAAAACAACGAAAATTAAAAACCATGCTAGTAGAAGGCAATACTATGTTTCTGATAGTATACAGCATCTATTGTGTATTTCCACAGAAATACGCGATACAAATTCCAGCAGTAGCCAATCACAGACACTTGCGCAACAATGTATTCCACCCATAATGCAATGCACAATACACAACTTTTGGTTATACTAAATACTTGTATCTGACAACAAGTATCAAGATATGAATATCAATATTACATCACAGACAAGACAATTCTTCATTTGATATAATGATGATAATGTTTGCTTAAAAAAATCACAAGAGGAGTACCCTAATAAATTTATTTACAGCGAAATAATGAAAGATATTTCAAAACGTTTTCTACAGGCCCATAATGTCACTAAAAATAGAACTTCTAACAGAACTGTTTGACTATTGAACTCCAAAAATTAAAACAAATATAAGATCCAGTAGGAGCTCTTCAATTCAAGTGTTAGGTCCCTTTAATGACTGGAAATTAGCAAAGCCATATGATGTTATGGCTTTGTATATTTAATAACAGCATTAGCTTTTTTTCATTTTATATATCTATTGTTTACTGGTTGGATCAGGTTACTTCAAGGGGATTAAATTTCATGGAATACCTCCTCCCCTGCATTAAGTAGTAAACAGCACAGCATGTCAATAATCCCCGAGATTAAAAGCAGAAATAGTTACTGGATCTTTTATTTGATTCTATCTTTAATGATTGTGAATATTTAGTAAAATTAAATACAATTTATCAACAATGGTCTATAAAATAAAGAAATATTTTGTATTGTAACAGATTTAACACTAAGATATAAGTAATTATCAACAACTCTAGAGAGCTGTAAGGGATGTATATATATAGTTCTCAATCTGACAATTCTGTAAAATCATGTATTTTCATGGGACTTCATTTTTGTGGTTTTCCAAAAATCCACAAAAAATAATGATTTTACACTACACTAAAAATATTGGTCACATTTCCAAACAAGGATAAATCCTGTTATACATACCTGTCTAGTCGCAAGAATGACGAAAGCTGTGGTGACGAATGTGAGGTAATAGCCAGGATAGAATCCATGCCACCATGCGCTCACAACAAAAACACACACAGTGTTATACGCCTTTGGCGTACGGTCATACACAACCCGGCGTAACCAAATCAGTGTCTGGATATTCCACGTATCAATGTTAACTTTCAGGCTTGTGGCCGTCTACAATGAAATGGACGTGGAATACAATCTATTGCACAATAATGGATGAAGGACAGGCTTTTCTGACAGGTAACAAATAATATTACAGGACTGGTTTCTTTTCAGACAAGTCACCTACTGTCACAAAACATTAAATGAAATCTCCTTACCAAATGTTCCCCAAGTTATCTATCTTTGTCCTTTAATACAATACTGTAAACCAGTTTATTAATGGCTATTAATTTTCATCACTATTTATTTTCATGATTTTATCCTCCTAGACGTCTCAGCGGTGTGTTTTAATGAATATGCTTTAATCAGCTAGAACATACCTCTAATTTCCATATATGGAGATTGTTCAGTAAGTCCCACTTTTCCTTGCCATTTTCATCATAACCATTGAATCCAAGTCCTGCACTTTGGTTTGTCAGCTCTCCTGTAACAAAATCAGATAAAAAGGACCAATTTAAAATAACACAGAAGAAGCAAGAGAGTCATTGCCCTAAATGATCATCTGACAATCGACGAATGGACAGAGAGTGGTCTGACAAATCTGATGAATTCAAATTAAAACATTCCTTGAAATTATCGGAAACTCATAAATGATAAGTTCTGTTCATAAAAAACACTTGTGTAATCAGGTTATAAAATGGTTACTGTGGTTACCAAGTCTAAGAAAGCTGAAATAAGAACATATCATCTGTTTCTTTTTCTTTACAAATTAAACTTCAGTGGTGTGAATGAAACTTAAGAAGTAGTTCAGAATATTTGTTCAATATGAGTTAAGTTGGATTTAAGACCAAGGTTGACAAATAAGATTTGATCAGGACAATCTCGGGATCACTTCATGCATGTTTGATATCATTGTTATTCCTGCATAATGTTTTGGACCAACTTTTGTGAAATCTATCTTGGCATTAAGAAGGATTAGTGTTTTGAAGCAAAGTATTGTCAAACTTCCCCAACTGGGGTTGTGTCCCTCGAGGTCGAATCAGCTTTGTGAATTTAGAAATAATTGCCCACTCACAATGATGTTTCAGACCAAATTTTGTGGAAATCCATTAAAGCATTAAGGAAAAGAAGTGCTTTGAAGCATCTTGACCACTTGGGTCAGTTGACCTAAAAATCTTATAATATCACGTATCTGGAAATGAGATAAGTAAGGCCTGTACTACTCTCTTTGTTTTAAAAGAATCCTTGAATGTCATCGCTTCTTTCCTGTTTGTATCCAGGTCTCCAGAAATACAACGTCTTACGTTATTGAAATGTTGCAGGTTTTTTTCTTTTGCGACATACCTAGTTTCCAGGCGAAGTAGTATTTTGCTCGGACCAGTGACACACAGATGAGTAAGTACAGATTACGGTATAAGATATTTGTGTCGTACAGGAACTCGTCCTCTGTAAAACAGTAAGAAAATGCGGACAAGTTAATAAAAAGATAATGACAGCTCAAAATGGAGGACACATGGGTAAAACAGGAACAAATCAAAGATTCACACAAATACCATTAAAATACAAGGAAGTTAGACGTCAAATCCTGGTCAGTAATGTTACACCCTCAAACCACAAGAACATAAATAACGATGAAACTACATGACAAATTATCAGGAATTGAGGAATGAGATATTTCCCAGTGAAATCATCGTACAATTATATCATAAAAAATCAGATAATGGCATAAGACAAAAACAAAATCAAGATAAAATATTCAGATATATCTAAGATAATCTTCACAATATTTGTTTAAATACAAGAGGTCCATCTGGCCTGTATCATTCATCATTTATTAATGTCTTGTAATTAAATCTTTACGTTGTAAACATAAATCAATATCATGATCCAGGGTTTCTTTGACCTTACTTTGACCTTACAAGTCTATCAAGGTCACAGGTCAAACATCATGACTCATGTCCTCCTAGAACCTTAAAACTGAGCTAATGTCATACCATAACCCATGACTGCCTAGGACCTTGAAAGTCATTATTTTGAAAAAATATTTATAATCACTTATCATTGCATACTACTTGACTAATATATCCAAAAAATATGGAAATTATTTCTAAAGATCTTAAGAATTTGGATTCCTGTTTGATCATTAAATGCTGTCACAAAAAATCATTTACAGAAACATGATCTCTTCATCCCAGCATATTACTGTCCCACCAGCATATTACTGTCCCAGCATCATGGCCCTGTATCTCTTAGTGAAAAGTTGTCAACTTAGACTTCATACTCAGTTTTTCACCTGTTCTGTCGATAACTTATTTGATTTGTCATCTGTTCCTTTGATAATTTACTCAGTTTATCACCTTTCTGTTGATAACTTGTTAGATTTTTCAACTTTGCCTGTGATAATTTACTCAACTTTTCATCTGTTACCTTGATACTTTACATCATTTTTCATGTGTTCTGTTGACAATATACTTGGTTTTTTACCTATTCTGTAGATAATTTTCATCTATTCTGTATTCTGTTCTGTATAATCTACTCAGTTTTTCCTCTGTTACTTTGATAATCTACTCAGTTTTTCCTCGGTTTCTTTGATAATCTACTCAGTTTTTCCTCGGTTTCTTTGCTAATCTACTCAGTTTTTCCTCTGTTTCTTTGATAATCTACTCAGTTTTTCCTCTGTTTCTTTGATAATCTACTCAGTTTTTCCTCTGTTTCTTTGATAATCTACTCAGTTTTTCCTCTGTTTCTTTGATAATCTACTCAGTTTTCCCTCTATTTCTTTGATAATCTACTCAGTTTTTCCTCGGTTTCTTTGATAATCTACTCAGTTTTTCCTCGGTTTCTTTGCTAATCTACTCAGTTTTTCCTCTGTTTCTTTGATAATCTACTCAGTTTTTCCTTGGTTTCTTTGCTAATCTACTCAGTTTTTCCTCTGTTTCTTTGATAATCTACTCAGTTTTTCCTCGGTTTCTTTGCTAATCTACTCAGTTTTTCCTCTTTTTCTTTGATAATCTAATCAGTTTTTCCTCGGTTTCTTTGATAATCTACTCAGTTTTTCCTCTGTTTCTTTGCTAATCTACTAAGTTTTTCCTCTGTTTCTGTGCTAATCTACTCAGTTTTTCCTCTGTTTCTTTGATAATCTACTCAGTTTTTCCTCTGTTTCTTTGCTAATCTACTCAGTTTTTCCCCTGTTTCTTTGATAATCTACTCAGTTTTTTCTGTTTCTTTGATAATCTACTCAGTTTTTCCTCTGTTTCTTTGCTAATCTACTCAGTTTTTCCCCTGTTTCTTTGATAATCTACTCAGTTTTTCCTCGGTTTCTTTGCTAATCTACTCAGTTTTTCCTCTGTTAATTTGCTAATCTACTCAGTTTTTCCACTGTTACTTTGCTAATCTACTCAGTTTTTCCTTAGTTTCTTTGATAATCTACTCAGTTTTTCCTCTATATCTTTGCTAATCTACTCAGTTTTTTTCTGTTTCTTTGCTAATCTACTCAGTTTTTCCTCTGTTTCTTTGCTAATCTACTCAGTTTTTCCTCTGTTTCTTTGCTAATCTACTCAGTTTTTCCCCTGTTTCTTTGATAATCTACTCAGTTTTTTCTGTTTCTTTGATAATCTACTCAGTTTTTCCCCTGTTTCTTTGCTAATCTACTCAGTTTTTCCTCTGTTTCTTTGATAATCTACTCAGTTTTTCCTCTGTTTCTTTGCTAATCTACTCAGTTTTTCCCCTGTTTCTTTGCTAATCTACTCAGTTTTTCCCCTGTTTCTTTGATAATCTACTCAGATTTTCCTCTGATTCTTTGATAATCTACTCAGTTTTTCCTCTGTTTCTTTGCTAATCTACTCAGTTTTTCCTCTGTTACTTTGCTAATCTACTCAGTTTTTCCACTGTTACTTTGATAATCTACTCAGTTTTTCCTCTGTTACTTTGCTAATCTACTCAGTTTTTCCTCGGTTTCTTTGATAATCTACTCAGTTTTTCCTCTGTTTCTTTGATAATCTACTCAGTTTTTTCTGTTTCTTTGATAATCTACTCAGTTTTTCCTCTGTATCTTTGCTAATCTACTCAGTTTTTTCTCTGTTTCTTTGATAATCTACTCAGTTTTTCCTCGGTTTCTTTGCTAATCTACTCAGTTTTCCCTCTGTTTCTTTGCTAATCTACTCAGTTTTCCTCTGTTTCTTTGCTAATCTACTCAGTTTTTCCTTTGTATCTTTGATAATCTACTCAGTTTTTCCTTGGTTTCTTTGATAATCTACTCAGTTTTTCCTCTGTTTCTTTGCTAATCTACTCAGTTTTCCTCTGTTTCTTTGCTAATCTGCTTGGTTTTTCCTCTGTTTCTTTGATAATCTACTCAGTTTTTCCTCGGTTTCTTTGATAATCTACTCAGTTTTTCCTCTGTTTCTTTGTTACTTTTTCTTTTGATTATTCATTCTGATCTTTTGCTTGTTTTTTTTCCAGCTCCGTTGATACTATGATGCTTACCTGTCATCCTTGACACGGGGAAGAAGATAGGGCTCAGTAACATCAGGATTCCACAAACTGCCACAATCAGACCAGTCTCCTTCATTGCCGACTACACACAAACAAAATAACCATTAGGTTACACCAATTTTTGAAAATTTTCAATGCTATTTGTAAGACAGCCATAGCTATGATGAAACACAGGTGCCTATAAGTCCCGATTTCTTAAATCTTTAATTACCCATAATTTTTATCAATCTATCAGAAGCAACATGACCATGAAAATAAAATACTACTGAGAAATACATGTCTTAAGGTAATAACAATTTTCATGAAAGAAATCACAGCAGACCACACAGTGGCTATACTGCTTTTTCATATCTGTTTATAAAAGGGAAACTTTTATGATTTGAGAAGGACCTTACAGTGCTCTGTGAGAAACATCACTGGGTTATTTACAAATACAGGGTGATCCATTAATTCTGTTACCATTTCAAATCTTGATAATTTTTTTTATCCTGAAGGTGCATTGTTCTGTGAAGTTTCATTTTAACTTCTATGTGCATAGTTTTATAAAATGTAGTTGGCTGGATCACAGAATGATAATTTGATATGGCCACTATTTGTTAGAATTATTTTCTCCTCTATTTCCTCTTTAGTTTTATTTCCTGATGAATAATGAACTGGTCCAGATTTACAGTTCTGATTAATTACAATTTTCCTGGTATAAAATATTTCCTGTTTGTCAATTTATCAACACTGAGATCAATTTCCTGAAGGAGTAATTGTAAATTAGAATTTTATTGAAATCAGGTGACATAATCTGACCACAATGTACTTGAAGGGTAATGATATGCACCACCATAATTATCAGACAGGGAAGTAATATCGATGGCAGGAAGGCTCACTTCCCTATTCCCTATAGTTTTAAAAAGTATTTTAAAAGTTCAGTTTTAATTAAAAAAAAAAGTGTTATGTGAAAATTATGGAAAAGTCACTGGTAATTTTACAAAAAGTGAAAAACTTTTTTCAAAGTTGCACACAACTGAAATTATATTTGGTTAAAATTGTTACTTTCCTACAGAAGTAGTTGGATTTTAAATACTCAACTCTATTACAAGCATTTTAAAAGTTCAATTTTAATTAATTGAAATATCTTAATCTCAACTAGAGAAGAAGATTTAAAGCCTGACTTACTCCACTATCATTTCTTGTTCCTTAGACCTCAGGAGCCTACATACACCATTTATACAAAATTAGTTCCCCTATACTTATTCATGTTCATGGTAAAATCCAGTCAAAATCAGACATCCCTATTTTCTAAATGTTCAATAAATTCAAAAACATTTAGAAGAAATATAGAACTATATTTTCTGACCACAAATGATAACTATTCACTTCATATCAATGAAAAGGTCTGAAAGGGAAAAAAGCCTCTAAGTTTGTGTCACTTTATCAAGTATTTACCTCAGGATTAGGTGTAGGTCTTTCTGTCTCATGATTATTGACCTAAAAAAGATGAATAAAAGCACAGATTATTTGAAATTTCAAAGCAAAGCACTTTCTCATTGTGTGCTTTAGTTATGTTGCCTGAATACAGGAGAGATACAATAATACTATATGTATCCCTTCATTACCAGGTTACATAACACAAGAAGGATTAGATAAATAAAGAGTAAATTTAAGTGATCTAGATATCTTCATAATTTTGTATCACATTTTTTAGAATTTGAACTTTAAATGAAGAACATGAGGACTGTGATTAGAATATAATGAACTTACTGCTTTTGATTCTGCAACTTTGTAATTTTCACCGTTTATAAAATGGATGTAATCAGCATAAAAGCAGAGAGGTCCAGCCATGAGACCATGGAAACAGAAGATGTAGCTAAAATAGGACAGGGCATCTGGAGTTTTTCTGTCAACATCAAAGATAATCTATAAATATCAAAGATTGTCTATAAATATCAAACATAATCTATAAATATCAAAGATAATCTATAAATATCAAAGATAATCTATAAATATCAAAGATAATCTATAAATATCAAAGATAATCTATAAATATCAAAGATAATCTATAAATATCAAACATTGAATCTTAAAGGAGATTTCACTCATATGAGATATAAGGAAATGCCTCTTAGAAGCTTGGCCTTGGCAAATCAAAAATCAAAACATTGAGATGTGTTTCATCAAATCTTACACTGAATGAAAACAAAATTATGATACGTTATTACCTACCTCAGAAAAGTTACATTTTGACAAGTTTTTAAGTAAAAATGTGCAGGAGAAAATCTAATGGTGGCAGATATTTTGTTGCACCAATTTCTCTTCCTGACAAAATATCATTTTCCATGTGACACCAAAATTAACTTCTAATTGCCACTGAAAATTGTTCCTGGGTAAATTATACTAGAGACAGATGCAAAAATATAACACAGGTGAATCTGGTTTTTAATTCATTTTTGTATCAGGTTTCATGTGATCATTACAGTAAACCTGACACCCTACTGATAGCACCAGTATTCACAAGACAACCATTACAGATACCTACTTAATGCACATCTTTTTCTGGTCCTCAGACAATTTCTCTTCCTCTTTCTCTGTTCCATCATGTAGAGCAAATGCCACACTGGTACATTTCTGTGTCATCAACATCAAGGGTCTGTACCAACAACAAAGTCATAAAACTGTTGAGGTCAAGGTAGCTTCAATAACCTTTGGAGTTATCTGCCCTTGTGAGCAGGAACTAATTATTACATTAGTTTGAATGAGAAAATTATGTCATTTTCTCACAAACAAATGAGGTTACAATCAATATCTGCTAACAAGAGCAGATAACTCTGCATCGTGGAAAGACAGAATAAGGACCCTGACAACATTGTGCTCTTCCAAAGCACTCTGATAAAACATTGGTGACCAGATTCACATCATGTTTTGTAATTAATGTCACAACATGTATTTGTTTAATTGTCCTCACTAGGATTCGAACCTGGTACCTCTGGTTTACTAGTATTATGCTCAACAGATTGAGCTAAAGAGAAAATCTATCTTGCCATGTGGTACATTGCACCTAGTATTTTATCTGTGTTACAATCGGCTAAATTATCCTCCCCAGAAATTGGTCATTACAAAAATCAATTAAAATGAATAGAATTTACCCTTTCGTATCATAACAAAATTTCTACCATGAAAATATTTTTTCCGAATTTCACTTCTCCCATTTAAACCTATACATTCCATGACTTTCACTGAGAAAAAATTAAGTGGGACTCAGAATCAAATTACTTACCCTGTCACATCAAGCGAAAAGCCAAAAAAGTCATAGTATAATCTGTATAAATGCATAACAGAAGTGTAGCCCATTGCCACAGCAAACACCATCTTATGAAATGAAGCCCTGGGTCCATACAACATCAGCAAATATGGTATGGCGGAGTAAAGGATCATGTGAATGATCTGGCTGAAAAAAAGAAGAAGATATTTTTACAATCAACAAAATCAGTCATAGAGCAAAAAGTAGCATGATCCATTTGTGTGGGGAAAAGCCTTGTGCACAACTTTACAAAACTTATCATCAGGTTGGAATAACTCAGTCCATATCACACAGAAGTGATTGATTCTTTTAGAATACCAGATATTTTCTGTACTTACACCTTAACAAACACATGGCCTCTAAGGCTTCCTCAATTTGGAAATTCAAGAGGCTAGGTAATTAACAAGCTAATTAAGAAATCACTTTTAAAAGAAAAGTCTGTTGTGAAGTTTGTTAACTTATCAGGTATACAAGATGTCTTTTCCTTTACAATGACTAAATACCAATGATTTTCTGAGTGTGATACTTACTACCCAAAACAGAAAAATGACAGGGCAAGGCCAAGGCATAGTTCTACAATGTGTCTCTGAGTGCTGTTCTCCAGTGATCCAGGAAGTCTCTTTCTCAATTGTATTGCACAGAAAAATGCTATTATATTGCAGGTGAGGTAGTTTACCTGTCAAATCAAATCACTAAAGTTTCAAAGTAATCAAAATTTTCTTACATCATCATTCTCTTCTAATTAACAGTACAGCAGCTAACTATAGGGCCAAGGCCAAAGAGAAATAATTCTGTTTGGTTATTTGGTGATAACTGTAGTGTATGTGTATATGAATTAATTTTTGCAAACCATAATAATATTCATCATAGCAATTGGACTACTTTTTGTGTACATGGTGCTCCCAGGTGCATGTACTTCACAACCTAAACCTCTTTTCAAAATGTACAATGTAATTCAACCTCATTTTTAATAACATGCACATAAATGTACAGGTACACAGATTATTCAAATGCTCTGAACTCTCGTTATGTTTTGATTACATCAGATATTTCATATTTATACCTTTAAAAATCATTTAAATAAATACTGGCACAACACAAGTTTTACCCCAGTTTTTTTATACTGCACAACCACAAAAACTGATTACTAGTATCAAGTGCATCATAATTAGCTGACATCAGCAAACCATTGATGCTTAAGAAGAGATAACTGGTAAATGTGAGGCAATCTTTGGCCTCCTCTTCAGTTTTGTGTATTTTCAATTTTTAGCAAATTTGACACTCATATTAGCGTGACCTTGTTGATTATTAAACAGTTAAGTTACTAAATTGTGAATGTGCAAATTATCGAAGCTTTTTAACACACTCAATTTCAAAATGTACAATTGTCACATAAACATCATACATGAATATGTTAGATATGTACACGTCATGGTTAATATCAGTGTTCATGGTGTTTTAATATTTGTTTTAATTTATTTACATATGGTAATGATTAAAACTGTCAGTTAATCAATCGAACACAGAAACGAACGTTTAATTATAAGACAAATCTAAACACCGTTAAGGTAATATTTCCTAGTCTGATTTTAACCACCACGACCACGAAGAACAAACCTGGTCAAGCGGTAACCCGGTAATATTAGACACCGGCTGAAGCAGCCCTGAGCCCTGATAAAATTGCCCAACGTGAACCATCGTTCATGTGTTCCTGGTTTGAGATTCACAAATTCTGTCAGTTACTCTCAGGTGAAGGTACATGTGCGTGGAGTAGGTAAAGGACAAATTATGCCTATTATTCAGACTTCAACCAATGGCGTTGTAAACAACGTTAGGGTTATATAAACGCTTTAATGAAGGAAAGTAGCTAACAGTGCATGACAAGCGTATGCGAGACTTATAGTGAAACAACAGGAACGATAACTCGTACAATATATGTTAGTCAAGAACGATGGAGGGCGATTTACGTTTATTTGAGCTAGCGAAATCTGAAGAGAGTCAAGGGAATCACGACAAGGCTTTGGAACTGTATTCATCTTTCATAGATTTCACAAGCAGGGACAACCAATCTGACAACAATGACTCTTTGTAAGTTGGTATAGCACTGAATTTAATAAGTTGTCCTACTTTCGCTTTGACACTGCTTGACCGATATCCTGAAGTCTGGGTCCATAGTCAAAGTACATCATGCTTTATTTAGATGAGTATAGAAGTTGAAACTTCGACCTTATATCATCATGTCTACTGTACTCTTAGAAATAGTAACCAGGCAGGGTGTTTATAAAGATAACAAACGGATCATTCGAAGCTGACAGACCCAGATTTAGAACCTTCTCTTGATCACGAGTGTAGGCTAACGCTTACACGAGTTGCCGATATACCTTTCACATGTACAGGTGATGGACATCACGTACACACTTTACAAGAATGCATGGCCAATAGTCGTGTATTAAACATATTGACCTCTGAACATAAAGGACTTTTGAGAGTTTAAGTACTTCCTGTATATTAAGTTATACTGAAAATCTAAATGTAATTATCTATAAAGAACTGTATTATTCAGCAGAACCAGATTTTCTATTTACATCTGAGCTGGCTATATAACCCACGTGATCTTGAAAGTGGATCAATTGAACAATTTATCCCAGGTTGTTACAGGCGTAATATCAGCACCCGAAGTCTTTTGGTTATTGAGAGGAAGTTGTTGGAAGATTTCAAAATAGTTTACCTCTGTGACTTTGAATGTGGTTCAAGGCCATTCATTTGAATTACCTTGAAGTCCTTCATCCCAATATGCTACAGGCCCACTATTAACACCCTGAGTGTTTTGGTTATCGAGAATTTGTTTTGATGGAAAAGTTGAGACCCGATTGATGGAAGGATGGCTGCTAGATGCTACACAACAGCATCAGCTCACTTAGCTTTTGGGCAAATGAGTTGTTAAATGACTGGAACAGATAGATGGGTAAAAGATGCAAGAATATTTGAATTGCCCTCTATCTGATGATATACAAAAAGTGATGAGCTGAAAACTAGTTATACTGTTTACCTTGTTTTTTTGTAGGAAACAGACACTCGCACTGGCCTATAACAACCGTGGTTACCTTCGATATTTACGTGTGGATTTTGATGAAGCTGTCGAGGATTTCACAAAAGGTATTAACCTTGATCCTGGTCTTGCTGTGGCTTATTACAACCGTGGCACCATTCACTACCGCCTTGGTAAGTAAAAGTCAAATGACAGACATATGTTTGTCTTTTATTGTACAGATAGGGTAACTGTATGTGTAACAATACATCTATTTTTAGCTCACATTACAGTATTCTCTGTTTGATGTCAGTCTGTTAGCTTGTGGTCTGGTGTAACGTTTCATTGTCTCTTATCAAACATCTTCTAGAAAACAGTAAGATCAGGAGTCCACATGTTTTGCCATCGTGTAACTGGAATCAAGTATTATATTTATATATAAGAATCTAGTAAGTAAAATTGAAGGTATGGTCCAATATATTGGTACTGGGTCCTAACAAATAAATGTTTATGTATGTCAGATGCATATTACTGTAATAGATATATGATCAATGAAGTAATAATGAAACAATGGAACAGTCAAGTTTTCGAGCAATCTGCCGCTTTTATTAAGATAAAAATATTACATAGATTACATCTCAGACATAGAACATAAAAAATACAAAATCATAAAGTTAAATTGAGAACGGTGGTGTACTGGGGTAAATAAATTTTGGTGTCTTGATAATCCCTTTCACCTGATGAACGCCAAATGCGCTTTTTAAGGGACCAAAAAACCATCCTAATTTGTTGTATTGGAGATGGTGATTAAAATATATCAATCTCGGTATGTTTCGTACTGTAGACACTGAACATATATGTCATTATGTATATATAATTGATATATTATATATCTAATATATTTTCCACATAAAAGTAATTTACTTTCATGGTTACCAAGATGAAATGAGTTAAAATCTTTGAAAAAATGGGTTATACCAAAAGAAATACATGTATGAGATAGGGAAAGATGGTAGTTCCATAGGGAAGCTACTATTTTTAAAAAAATAAGGTCAAAGGTCACTTTGAGTGCATGAACAGGTCAGATGATTGAAAACACCTGAAAAGGTCATATTAATGCAGGCTTAGGTAATCACAATGACACCAGTGTAACCCCTTTAGGCTGTCATAGTTCTTTTTTTTTTTTTTATTGGGGGAGGGGGGAAGTTTGCCATTACATTCCACACTGTAAACTAAACACACAATACACTTAAGAGAACTGGTTACAATGTTTCCTTAGTTGGCTGGTATATACAAGTGTGTTGTTACCAGTCCTAATCATTGATAGTTAACTGGATAGTTTGAGAGAAGTCCCCCCCCCCCCCAACCCCCACAACCAACCCCCACAAACCCCATACAGAAGAGAAAACCGAAAAAGGTGAATCAATATCAGTTATTGATACTTTATCAAATGTCTCTACTGTTTTTGGTCTTTGTCTGGCCTCTTCATGCCAATTATCTAATTAAACTTAAGATTGTTGTGATTTACCTCCCTTGATTCATCAGTACCATTCACACCTTCACATATTGAGACAATATTATAATTATTATTACATTCTTAACAGCCCGTCAACACATAAAAGGTCATTAGGCCATCATACGGTAAAACAAAAGAGCTGAGAATCTGTCAACATGTATTCACCAGATTAAAGATTATATCAATACCCGTATATAGGTCTGTTTCTTTTGTTTAATTATCTAAAAAGATGTACATTCTGGCACCATCCATGGTTGCTTAGTGTCACCAACTTTTTTCATTGTTCACTAGAAGATTGAACCTATATAGATCTATACCTACCTAATGTTTGTCTGTCTTTCAGGGAGGTTTGACACTGCGATTGCAGATATGAAAGCTTCCCTGATGAAAAATCCAGACTTTACAGAGGCAAAGACAGGACTGGAACATTGTTTAGCCGACAGACAGGAAAAGCTGGACAGACCATGGTGAAGCTGAAGAGAACTCTGTCAAGTTGGAAAGAACTTGGTGAAGTTGGACATAACTTGGCAAAGTTGGACACAACCTGGCAAAGTTGAACACAGCCTGGTGAAGTTGGACAGAACCAGGTCAAGTTGGACACAACCTGGCGAAGTTGGACACAACCTAGTGAAGTTGGACAGAACCAAGTCAAGTTGGAAAGAACCTGGTGAAGTTGGACAGAACCAGGTCAAGTTGGACACAACCTGGCAAAGTTGGACACAACCTGGTGAAGTTGGAAACAACCTGGCATAGTTAGACACAACCTGGCAATGTTGGACACTACCTGGTGAAGTTGGACACAACCTGGCAAAGTTGGACTCAACCTGACGAAGTTGGACGCAACCTTGCAAAGTTGGACACAACCTGGTGAAGTTAAACACAACCTGGCAAAGTTGGAAAGAACCTGGTGAAGTTGGACACAATCTGGTAAAGTTGGACACAACCTGGCAAAGTTGGACGCAATCTGGCAAAGTTAGACACAACCTGGCAAAGTTGGACAGAACCAGGTCAAGTTGGACACAATCTGGTAAAGTTGGACACAACCTGGCAAAGTTAGACACAACCTGGCAAAGTTAGACACAACCTGGCAAAGTTGGACACAACCTGGTGAAGCTGGACAGAATCTGTTAAAGGTGGACAGAACCTGATCAAGTTGGACACAATCTGTTAAAGGTGGACAGAACCTGTTAAAGTTGGACACAATCTGTTAAGGTGGACAGAACCTGGTCAAGTTGGACAGAACCTGGTCAAGCTGGACAGAACCTGATGGTCTCAGTAACTATATTCCATATAATGGCAAACTGTGTCTTATTTTCTGCCAAAACCAATTCATTATTTCCAGAGACGACAAGGAGAAAGCAGAGCTCACTAGAACAGTTTAGATTTGGTGCAGGTTATCCATTTTGGACACAAATTCAATTAGGTACAGGAAAGGCCAAAGAGTTCAGAGTGACAGAAACTGTTGTTGTATCAGTGAGGATATCTTATCTAACTAATTAAGCATGAATGTTTTCAGCGAAACCTACAAGTCAATACCTATCCCTGTGAATGAACTGATACACATCGGAGTGTTAGAAATAACCAAAGATCACAGACAGTGAAAGTCATCAAACAAGAGGGGCCTTTCATCATTGAATGTAACTAATAAAAAAGCTAGTCTAGCTAGCCGAAACATGTCAACCTAATAAAACTACCGATTACGGAATGCTCGGTGTTGATTCCTTCTTTATTGAGTGGTTAGTATCTATCATCTATGGAGCTCTGCTAGAATCATTGGGATCCACCTAGGATTCTTCTATCGATACATCTACCAACTAGTACCACTCACAGGACGTTGGACTCCTCCACCTCTTTTTATTTTCTCTAATAAAAAAGTTGTAAAAGGTGGTGTGACTCATTAAATACAGTCTCTTGTCACATGCTTCTTCAGCTCCGTTGGTAGAGTCATGGGTTATTAGTCCCCTGCCGGTGAAACCGGAGGGGACTATAGTGTTTGTCTCCATCTGTCCATCTGTCTGTCCGGATGTTGGTTTCCAGACGATAACTTGAGAACAGATAGATGGATTTGGATCAAATTTCATACAATGGTAGTTTATATGGCAATATAGTGTGGGATTTTGTTTGGGGTCAAAAGATCAACTACAAAGGTCACTGTTACTAAAAATAGAATCTTGTCACAATTTAGTTTTCAGACAATAATTTGAGAACGAATTGATGGATTTGATTGAAACTTGATACACTGGAAGCTTATGAGGTAATGATACAGTTTAATTAAAAATCCAACACATCAACTTGGTTCCATGTTAAATCTGTTATTCACAGATTACCAACATGTATCAACATTTAACATTCCAGTGTATTACTCGGACCACCATCTCATTTCAGCAGTCATCAAAATCTGAAATATTTCTGTGGTAACTGTCACCAATTCTCATAAACGTCTACTCATTTTATAGTCAGTCTTTTAAAACAGAGTAAGAATTGTTGTTTTATAAATAATAAAACAAGACACTTCTGATACAGAACAAGTTCTACATTACTTGAAAAAGTAATGTACTGCAATTAGATCATGGGGCCAACATATAAACTTGGATCCATAAGTAAAGGGTTAGCTTATTGCAAACAGTTAAGTAGCATTTGCTCCCATTTGCTTTACAACAGAACATTGGTGGGCTTATTAGCAGACATGGGCTTATTTGCTGATAAATATAATAATTTACAGCAGGGGACGCGTTGCATGCAACACTAACTGTAAGCTGGTTTGATTCTTGTTGTATCTCCCAGCAGGAATGCATTTTTCTGATTCTATTACAAAGTTCTGAAATACTATCATATGTAAAATCTCAAACTTATCAAAAAGCTATTATCCACAGCCAATATTTACCAAGCAAACTATTATCCAAGGCCAATATTTACCAAGCAGGTTATTATCCAAGGCCAATATTTACTACGCAAACTATTATCCAAGGCCAATATTTACCATGCAAACTATTATCCAAGGCCAGTATTTACCAAGCAGGTTATTATCCAAGGCCAATATTTACCAAGCAGGTTATTATCCAAGGCCAATATTTACCAAGCAAACTATTATCCAAGGCCAATATTTACCAAGCAGGTTATTATCCAAGGCCAATATTTACCAAGCAAATTATTATCCAAGGCCAATATTTACCAAGCAAATTATTATCCAAGGCCAATATTTACCAAGCAGGTTATTATCCAAGGCCAATATTTACTACGCAAACTATTATCCAAGGCCAATATTTACCATGCAAACTATTATCCAAGGCCAATATTTACCAAACCAGCTATTATCCAAGGCCAATATTTACCAAGCAGGTTACTATCCAAGGCCAATATTTACCAAGCAAGCTATTATTCAAGGCCAATATTTACCAAGCAAATTATTATCCAAGGCCAATATTTACCAAGCAGGTTATTATCCAAGGCCAATATTTACCAAGCAAATTATTATCCAAGGCCAATATTTACCAAGCAAATTATTATCCAAGGCCAATATTTACCAAGCAAATTATTATCCTAGGCCAATATTTACCAAGCAGGTTATTATCCAAGGCCAATATTTACCAAGCAGGTTACTATCCAAGGCCAATATTTACCAAGCAAGCTATTATTCAAGGCCAATATTTACCAAGCAAATTATTATCCAAGGCCAATATTTACCAAGCAGGTTATTATCCAAGGCCAATATTTACCAAGCAAATTATTATCCAAGGCCAATATTTACCAAGCAAATTATTATCCAAGGCCAATATTTACCAAGCAAATTATTATCCTAGGCCAATATTTACCAAGCAGGTTATTATCCAAGGCCAATATTTACTACGCAAACTATTATCCAAGGCCAATATTTACCACGCAAACTATTATCCAAGGCCAATATTTACCAAGCCAGCTATTATCCAAGGCCAATATTTACCAAGCAGGTTATTATCCAAGGCCAATATTTACCAAGCAGATTATTATCCAAGGCCAATATTTACCAATCAAATTATTATCCAAGGCCAATATTTACCAAGCAAGCTATTATCCAAGGCCAGTATTTACCAAGCAAGCTATTATCCAAGGCCAACATTTACGAAGCTAGCTATTATCTAAGGCCAGTAAAGTACTGTGAATGCCTCACTATTGTGTAGTTGCATTGCTATGGATAAACTTCAGAATAAAGAAGAGGTCTTGAACCTACCTCAGGGAGACCTAATATTCTTACATAGATAAGTATTTTCCCTTTCTCTGTTCCATTTTGTAGATAAACCTCTATCAGACAATATATACGGGATATCTAATGGTTTTGGATTTTGATGCATTTTTTTTTTTGAGTATGACTAACAAGTTGACTGTAAACATACATATGTTTCCGAGTATGACTAATAAGTTGACTGTAAACATACATATTTTTCCGAGTATGACTAACAAGTTGACTGTAAACATACATATTTTTCTGAGTATGACTAATAACTTGACTGTAAACATACATATTTTTCCGAGTATGACTAACAACTTGACTGTAAACATACATATTTTTCTGAGTATGATTAATAACTTGACTGTAAACATACATATTTTTCCGAGTATGACTAACAAATTGACTGTAAACATACATATTTTTCTGAGTATGACTAACAAGTTGACTGTAAACATACATATTTTTCCGAGTATGACTAACAACTTGACTGTAAACATACATATTTTTCCGAGTATGACTAACAACTTGACTGTAATCATACATATTTTTCCGAGTATGACTAACAACTTGACTGTAAACATACATATTTTTCCGAGTATGACTAACAACTTGACTGTAAACATTCATATTTTTCCGAGTATGACTAACAACTTGACTGTAAACATACATATTTTTCCGAGTATGACTAACAACTTGACTGTAAACATACATATTTTTCCGAGTATGACTAACAACTTGACTGTAAACATTCATATTTTTCCGAGTATGACTAACAACTTGACTGTAAACATTCATATTTTTCCGAGTATGACTAACAACTTGACTGTAAACATACATATTTTTCCGAGTATGACTAACAACTTGACTGTAATCATACATATTTTTCCGAGTATGACTAACAACTTGACTGTAAACATACATATTTTTCCGAGTATGACTAACAACTTGACTGTAAACATACATATTTTTCCGAGTATGACTAATAACTTGACTGTAAACATACATATTTTTCCGAGTATGACTAACAAGTTGACTGTAAACATACATATTTTTCTGAGTATGACTAATAAGTTGACTGTAAACATACATATTTTTCCGAGTATGACTAACAACTTGACTGTAAACATACATATTTTTCCGAGTATGACAAACAACTTGACTGTAAACATACATATTTTAGTGATTTTCACGATGACGATGATGAGCTAAAGTAAGATTGTATTGATTTCAACTTCTGTATGTCATCATTATAGAAATCATTGTTCATTAGAAATTCATAATTGCCTCTTATTTATTCAAAACTATTATTTAAATTTGATTGCACACTTTAAGTGTATTTACGATACATGTACTTAACAAGAGGCCCATAGGCCTTAATGGTCATCTATCATGACCTATATATGGAAGACGCAAAATAGGTCTAAATAAATTGCTCATCTTTTCTACAGCTTACATAGAAGATATTGTTCATTAAGACATATTCTGCAAACTTTAAATCATATTCTTATACATGCATTATACAATTGCCATTACTTGTACGTATAGCTTGTTGAAAAAGCAAGCAACAGGCCCAATATTAAGACCTTTGGCCTTTCATTTATTGAGAGGAAGTTTCTTAAGCATTTCAATGCATTTGACTCCTGTGACCTTGAACGTTTGTCCAGTATCTGCACCCTGGTCCTTTAAGTTACTGAGAAGAAGTCTTTATAAGCATTATAAAACTAGCATTTTGAAGCAAAATATTGTCTAATTTCCTCTTTAGGGGCCCGAACCTAAAGTAGTTAGGAGTCAGATCAACTTTCTTAATTTAAGAAATGATTCTCCACGTTAAATAATGTTTCAGACCAAATTTGATTGGAATCAGTTGAAGCATTTAAAAGGATTATAGCGTTTTGAAGTCCAATATGGTCCAATTTCGCCCTGCAGGTTGAATCAACTTTCTGAATTTAAAAAATAATTTCCTACCCTAAGTAATGAATCAGGCAAGCTTTTTGAAATCAATCCAGGCTGAAAGGAAGAGTAGGATTTTAAATTTAATTTTAGCACCTCCTCCTTTGAGGCCCTCAACCCCTAGGGGTAGAATCAAAGTTCTGAATTTAAGCAATGATTACCTTCACCCAATGATGCATCAGACCAAATTTTGTTGAAATCAATCCAGGTATGTAAAAGGAAAAAGAAAAGTTTCGTAAACTTTGTGAAGTACATCTGACGACGCACGAAGACGAAATAAACATATTGGCTATAGGTCATCTCAACCATTCAGGACAGATGACCTAAAAAAAGGAACCTGTATATGAAAATTTGAGAAAGAACCATCCTGTGCTTTGAGATATACCAGGTAACATTTAAAGCAATTTAGTGAGAGACACATGCCAGATTATTGTTATATTTGTGGCCATTAAGGATAATACAAAATTAAATACCCAGCAATTATTTCAACAGTGAATCAAAATTTCAGAAAAGACTGTTATGATCACACTGATAATGTATAGACCTGTGCAAAATTTAATATGCATGAACTTGCCCAATCTGGGACATCTGTAAAACATTATCATTGTGATAATAAACAACTAAAGAGTAGCACACTTAACCCCCTCCCCACAGCAGGAATGAGAGGTTCATTGGTACCCCCTCCAAACAGCAGGAATGAGAGGTTCATTGGTGCCCCCTCCCCACAGCAGGAATGAGAGGTTCATTGGTACCCCCTCCCCACAGCAGGAATGAGAGGTTCATTGGTACCCCCTCCCCACAGCAGGAATGAGAGGTTCATTGGTACCCCCTCCCCACAGCAGGAATGAGAGGTTCATTGGTACCCCCTCCCCACAGCAGCTCCCCCCCCCCCACAGCAGGAATGAGAGGTTCATTGGTACCCCCTCCCCACAGCAGGAATGAGAGGTTCATTGGTGCCCCCTCCCCACAGCAGGAATGAGAGGTTCATTGGTGCCCCCTCCCCACAGCAGGAATGAGAGGTTCATTGGTACCCCCTCCCCACAGCAGGAATGAGAGGTTCATTGGTGCCCCCTCCCCACAGCAGGAATGAGAGGTTCATTGGTGCCCCCTCCCCACAGCAGGAATGAGAGGTTCATTGGTGCCCCCTCCCCACAGCAGGAATGAGAGGTTCATTGGTACCCCCTCCCCACAGCAGGAATGAGAGGTTCATTGGTACCCCCTCCCCACAGCAGGAATGAGAGGTTCATTGGTGCCCCCTCCCCACAGCAGGAATGAGAGGTTCATTGGTACCCCCTCCCCACAGCAGGAATGAGAGGTTCATTGGTACCCCCTCCCCACAGCAGGAATGAGAGGTTCATTGGTGCCCCCTCCCCACAGCAGGAATGAGAGGTTCATTGGTACCCCCTCCCCACAGCAGGAATGAGAGGTTCATTGGTACCCCCTCCCCACAGCAGCCCCCCAACAGCAGGAATGAGAGGTTCATTGTACCCCCTCCCCACAGCAGGAATGAGAGGTTCATTGGTACCCCCTCCCCTCAGCAGCCCCCCCAACAGCAGGAATGAGAGGTTCATTGTACCCCCTCCCCACAGCAGCCCCCCCCCAACAGCAGGAATGAGAGGTTTATTGGTGCCCCCTCCCCACAGCAGGAATGAGAGGTTCATTGGTACCCCCTCCCCACAGCAGGAATGAGAGGTTCATTGGTACCCCCTCCCCACAGCAGGAATGAGAGGTTCATTGGTACCCCCTCCCCACAGCAGGAATGAGAAGTTCATTGGTGCCCCCTCCCCACAGCAGGAATGAGAGGTTCATTGGTGCCCCCTCCCCACAGCAGGAATGAGAGGTTCATTGGTACCCCCTCCCCACAGCAGGAATGAGAGGTTCATTGGTACCCCCTCCCCACAGCAGCCCCCCCCAGCAGGAATGAGAGGTTCATTGGTGCCCCCTCCCCACAGCAGGAATGAGAGGTTCATTGGTACCCCCTCCCCACAGCAGGAATGAGAGGTTCATTGGTACCCCCTCCCCACAGCAGGAATGAGAGGTTCCCCCCCAACAGCAGGAATGAGAGGTTCATTGTACCCCCTCTCCACAGCAGGAATGAGAGGTTTATTGGTGCCCCCTCCCCACAGCAGGAATGAGAGGTTCCCCACAGCAGGAATGAGAGGTTCTACTCTATATAGAGTCTGTACCCCCTCCCCACAGCAGGCCCCCCCCCACAGCAGGAATGATTTCAGCAGGAATGAGAGGTTCATTGGTGCCTCTTTAAGACCCAACATTTTGAACCCTGAAGTTTATTTCCACTATTTCTCATAAAAACAACAGGATATTTTTAACATGTGTCCTTGCTGGTTAAACATTTTGAACTAATTTATATTGACCTCTGTGACATTTTTACTGAGTCATATATTGAATTCTTTGACCTCTGTAACAAGTTATTGACCTCTGAAACATTTGTATAAGGAAAACCTTTGTGGCAAACAAAACTAGTGAGCAGTGATCACATAAAGATACTTCCTCACCCCTGGATCAAGAAGTAAGAGGTCAAGAGGTCAACTTTAAACTTGACCAATGACCACTAAAATCTAATGACATAAAGAACTATAACATGTTTTAAAATCTGTTTCTGGGTTGATGAGAAATCTTGCACATGAGATTATCAAAGATGGACACACTCATGCACAAAGTGATATAATCTCCCCCCCGCCCCCCTCCCCACCCCACCCTCGCCCCCGTCACCATAAGTAGGGGGTACATTAAAGTTTAAAGTTTGGTAAAAAAAAATAACAATAAAGAAAGAGAAGAAACTAAATATGAGGCTTTAACATGATGTATTTACAATGATGTAACATAAAAACATAAAATCCAACGAAAAACTTGTCATTGCTATGTTTCTGCATAAAATTTGTTTCACTTAAAAGTTAGGAAAACTTCATCCACACAGGATTTGTGGATTAGAACAAGGTGTACATTATACATTATCTGTCTGATCTACAATGGTATAGAATTAAAACATATTGTTGAACTTAAAAACGTAAGAAACAATCTACTTTCTAAATGTATGTGTGTCGCAGGATAAAACATTTTGAACCCTAAGTTTATTTCCACTATTTCTCATAAAAACAACAGGATATTTTTAGCATGTGTCCTTGCTGGTTAAACATTTTGAATAATTTATATTGACCTCTGAATACATTTTTACTGAGTCATATATTGAATTCTTTGACCTCTGTAACAAGTTATTGACCTCTGAAACATTTGTATAAGGAAAACCTTTGTGGCAAACAAAACCAGTGAGCAGTGATCACATAAAGATACTTCCTCACCCCTTGATCAAGAAGTAAGAGGTCAAGAGGTCAACTTTAAACTTGACCAATGACCACTAAAATCTAATGACATCAAGAACTATAACATGTTTTAAAATCTGTTTCTGGGTTGATGAGAAATCTTGCACATGAGATTATCAAAGATGGACACACTCATGCACAAAGTGATATAATCTCTCCCCCCTGCCCCCCCCCCAACCCTCGCCCCCGTCACCATAAGTAGGGGGTACATTAAAGTTTAAAGTTTGGTTAAAAAAAATAACAATAACGAAGGAGAACAAACTAAATATGAGGCTATAACATGATGTATTTACAATGATGTAACATAAAAACATAAAATCCAACGAAAAACTTGTCATTGCTATGTTTCTGCATAAAATTTGTTTCACTTAAAAGTTAGGACAAAATTCACCACACAGGATTTGTGGATTAGAACAAGGTGTACATTATACATTATCTGTCTGATCTACAATGGTGTAGAATTAAAACATATTGTTGAACTTAAAAACGTAAGAAACAAACTACTTTCTAAATGTATGTGATCGTCACAGGATAAAATATGTAACATAATATACTATAAGTCCTGATATATACTATATCAGGTATAAATCTAATTCCTATTTCCAGCATTATCATACATGTATCACTCCAGAATAACAGTATGTATCACCATCCAGAACGCCAAAGGTCAAATAGCACCAAGACTTGGAGACTTACCAAAATTAACAAGCCTGAACACCAAATATCACCAGCCATGACTTGGAGACTTACCAAAATTAACAAGCCTGCACACCAAATATCACCAGCCATGACTTTGGGGCTTACCAAGAGTCAACAGGTGACACTTCAAATATCATCAACCAAGACTTTGAGGCTTAATCTAACAACAAGCTACACACCAAAAATCACCAACCAAGACTTGGGGTGACAAAATATCACCAACCAAGACATGGGGTGACAAATATCACCAACCAAGACATGGGTGACAAAATATCACCAACCAAGACATGGGTGACAAAATATCACCAACCAAGACATGGGTGACAAAATATCACCGACCAAGACATGGGTGACAAAATATCACTGACCAAGACATGGGTGACAAAATATCACCGACCAAGACATGGGTGACAAAATATCACCAACCAAGACATGGGTGACAAAATATCACCTATCAAAACTTGGGGTGACAAAATATCATCAACCAAAATGTGATGTGACCAAATATCACCAAACAAGACTTGGGGACTTACCACCAGTTAACAAGCCTGTGACGTGGTGTCAAGATCAACTTGACAGCACTACATCAAACAGCATGCAAGCTGTTGTGAGTTCTGGCCTCAATCTTCTACAAAATTTATCAAAAATGGCATCAAAGTTGGCTTCTAAATACTAATGCAAGTTTACTGTGTGCAGTAAAAATATAGACATGTACAAAACTTTTCTTCTATAAAGGATCCCTTCCCAGTGGGAGAAACTTGTAAAATATATTTTCAATAAGAAATATCCAACAGCTTTATGAATATCAAACTTACACCTATACACAAAGTGAACTACCAACTTCTTAACAATAAGTTTAATAGTAATCTTTCAAAAATACTTCTATTATTAAGAGAGAAAACAATTTATTTTTTCAAAAATTGAACTTCTCTATGGATAACTTGTATCCATCTGAAATAACTTTGTAAAAGTATAAGAAGCAGAACTTATATATGTAAATGTTTTACCATATTACACAAAAGGTTCATTGGACCAGTAGCTGTCCTTACATTAGCAAAAACTCTGAAAGGTTTTGGTCCAAACTCTGCAAGGGTTTCAGTCAAAACTCTGCAAGGGTTTAGTATATCATATCATGTCAATCAAAATGTTATAATCTGAACTATCTTCCACATTATAATCACACACAACTCCAGATTTTTTCATCTCACACTACTCTCAATTTTCCTTTCTCACACTACTCTCATTTTCTAATCTCACACTACTCTCAATCTTTCTATCTCACACTACTCTCAATCTTTCTATCTCACACTACTCTCAATCTTTCTATCTCACACTACTCTCATTTTCTAATCTCACACTGCTCTCAATCTTTCTATCTCACACTACTCTCAATCTTTCTATCTCACACTACTCTCAATCTTTCTATCTCACACTACTCTCAATTTTCCTTTCTCACACTACTCTCAATCTTTCTATCTCACACTGCTCTCAATCTTTCTATCTCACACTACTCTCAATCTTTCTATCTCACACTACTCTCAATCTTTCTATCTCACACTACTCTACTTGATTTCCTCTTCTTTAAAGACTCGAGGCTTTAAATCCATGTAGTTTTCTTGTAGGTATAGAATTAAATCCTGAAAAATTAAGAAATGAAGCATAGATAAGTCACAACATTAGATAAAGTTGAACCTTGTATTCTCTAACCTGTATAACTTGATGACCCAGTTTAATTTGAAGTATTCCCTGCCTAACTTATACACAAAACATTTAAATCAAATAATCAATCATCCATAAAAGTTGTCCCATGGTCCAGTCGAGTTCCAGATGAGAAGGTTCGACTGTCTATGAAATACATACATATGATATTTATTATGCTGTTATGTGATACCTAATACTGTAACTCAGTATAACACATTTGATTCAACAGACCTGAATCACAAACATCTGTAACTTATCTGAAGAATTAACAAGAGGTCCAACAGACCTGAATCACAAACATCTGTAACTTATCTGAAGAATTAACAAGAGGTCCAACAGACCTGTATCACAAACATCTGTAACTTATCTAAAGTATTAACAAGAGGTCCAACAGACCTGTATCACAAACATCTGTAACTTATCTAAAGTATTAACAAGAGGTCCAACAGACCTGTATCACAAACATCTGTAACTTATCTAAAGTATGAACAAGAGGTCCAACAGACCTGTATCACAAACATCTGTAACTTATCTAAAGTATGAACAAGAGGTCCAACAGACCTGTATCACAAACATCTGTAACTTATCTGAAGTATGAACAAGAGGTCCAACAGACCTGTATCATATACATCTGTAACTTATCTAAAGTATGAACAAGAGGTCCAACAGACCTGTATCACAAACATCTGTAACTTATCTAAAGTATTAACAAGAGGTCCAACAGACCTGTATCACAAACATCTGTAACTTATCTAAAGTATGAACAAGAGGTCCAACAGACCTGTATCATAAACATCTGTAACTTATCTGAAGAATTAACAAGAGGTCCAACAGACCTGTATCATAACCATCTGTAACTTATCTAAAGTATTAACAAGAGGTCCAACAGACCTGTATCATATACATCTGTAACTTATCTAAAGTATGAACAAGAGGTCCAACAGACCTGTATCATATACATCTGTAACTTATCTAAAGTATTAACAAGAGGTCCAACAGACCTGTATCACAAACATCTGTAACTTATCTAAAGTATTAACAAGAGGTCCAACAGACCTGTATCACAAACATCTGTAACTTATCTAAAGTATTAACAAGAGGTCCAACAGACCTGTATCACAAACATCTGTAACTTATCTGAAGTATGAACAAGAGGTCCAACAGACCTGTATCATACATCTGTAAACATCTGTGTATCATATACATCTGTAACTTATCTAAAGAAAGATATAAATACATTATTTCTAACCCCTTTACCTAAACATTGACACAAAGTCACAAAAGTTTGAAATGTATCAGGTATCAAGAGGTCATTCAACATCAGTATTGTGACACAAACATCTGTAAATTATCTATTCTATAATCTAAAGTAAATGTATGTCAATATTTCTAACCCCTTTACCTAAACATTGACACAAAGTCACAAAAGTTTGAAATGCAGGTTCCATTCAACACCAGTATTGTGACCTCTTATTATAATCTTAGATATCATGGCTAACAGACAAAGCCCAAGTTCACTCAGTGAGGACAAACAATTAAAAACCACAGATCTGTCAGAAGTCGTTAGTTTGTACAATACGTTACATTCACTTTTTTTCTCTCACTTTTCTTGGTTGTATAATTTCAAAATACTGTTGGAAAATTAACAATAGATCAGAAAATAATACCAAGTTCTTACTTCAAATCCTGAAGAGCTCCCAAAATTTCATCTTTCTTCCTACATTTTATCTCCTGAAAAGAGAAATATGATTAGAAACATTCTTTTGCCGATTATCAAATGTAAACTGAAATCTACCTTACCAATGACACATGATGAAAGTCAAAATGTAATGGTTTTAAGAACATAAAAAACAGGAACAATTTAACAAAATCAGAATCACAATTCAAAATTTCTAAAAAAAAGTGAGCATAGTATGAACAAAAGGATGGTCTACATGGAGACCATTGAAAAAGTACAAGCAAGGTAAATAAGACCAGGTGTTCCAGATGGGTAAGCACCATCTGCTTTATCAACAACACCAGCTATGTAAATCTTGGTCAATCCAAGTAGGTAATGACATGTTCTAATACAGAAATAAAGTTTACAACACGGGAACCACCAGGAACCACAATGGAATATTACCCATGATGGTGACTGTAAAACATTATTTAACTTGCCTAAATAATTTAGCAAATACGCTGCCATGTTCTTGAAAGAGAGCTGATGATCTATCTTCTTCCTTAAATGGCTTTGAATGCTGTAACAATTACATTGATACCTACAACCTATCATCTTGTTATTTTAAAAAGGGTGAGCTTTGACCTTTAACCTTGACAAATGACCAGGAAAATCAAAACCAAGTGTAGACCTTGACAGTGTAACAATATCAACAAAATCTTTCAAGAGTTTCATGAGACACCGTGTACAAAAACTTTAATTTCAAGAACGGTCAAGTGTGACCTCTGACCTTTAACCTAGTGTAATAATACTATGGTGTGACAATGAACTCAATCCCTTGAAATTCTGGAAAGGTGCACAAGACAATTTGTTTGCAAACTGATAAGTATGATTCATGATTACTAGCCCCCACTCCCCTCCATTGTTTGAGATATTGTATTTAGTATACTCATTGCTACAATAGTGCTTTACTGACTGACCTGGATTAAAGTAAATTCCTGAACTAAATCTCAATTCTTTTCAGTCTTTTCGGTCTGCTACTTACCTCTTCTGAGGTCAGCTTGTAACCTTCAGCAACTTTTGCATCCAAGAGTTCAATCTGACGGAGTTTTTTCTCCAGTCTCCTCTTTTCCTTCTTTTTCTCGTTATCAGACTGAAACAGTAAAACAAAAGGAAAGATAAGTCAAGAAAGTAAACCAATTATACATAGTGTATCATCCACACAACATGACAAAAGGCCCAAAGGACCTGTATCAACCATGTATCAAGGAGAAATCGTGATAGCAAGACTGTCAAATTGCTAGCTATCACATTATCTTGAATTGGACACCTGTGGACTACACACAACTCATTAATAAAGTCTTGCCTTGACACACCCATGACAATCATATTGGCCACAGTACCAGCCCAAATTTCATGTACCATATTTTCTGGTATATACGCCACAGAGCCAATTTTAAGCAAGTTTTTTAATTTGATCAACATATTAGCTGCACCAGAATTTAAGCTTAACCCTTTTTTTATAATATGATAACTATTCTGCTGACTAAAGTTTGTTGATATAACAGACAACGTTCATTCAAGATACATAAATAGCAAATATGTCTACGCACATTAGGGCCTGATATTATGTATTGTTTACTAAACACTCTCTCTTTTTGTGTCTGTACTGTTAAATATTAACGAAGGCCCTTTTTTCAAATGATACAGTATACAGGTACAAGTGAAGGTTCTACACTATCCATTTCGGTCACAAACAGGTGGCGGGCAGGAACATGTAAAAATGCTTTTGTCTCATACTGGTACACATTTTTTTCCTGTCCACATTTCAACCATCTAAGAACTATAAAAAACCCATTAGGCTTCCTTACTTTTTATCTAACTGAAATTTCTCCACCTAGTGAAACTTCAGACCAATATCAAGTCGAAATCAGGTGTTCTGAACTATATGCAGTAGCATTTGTTTGAAAGCAAAAGTTCATTGACAAACCAATGATGAGCGCCATGCCATGGCAGACATGGAGACCACAAATATACATTTGTAAGTATTTCTTCAGAGTACAATGTCAAAAGCTGTCCTGTCAATAACATACCAAAGTACTACTTGTGGAGACATTGCCATCGTCAGCATCTGAACTGGAGCTATTGGCTACAGAAGCATTTCCAGGCGAGCCCATGACATTAGGAATAACAAAGCTTGGTGCAGCACCGTTCTTTCTCAGAATGGACCCTGCAAAAGAAAATTCAAGATGAACCAATGAAATAGGAGTGTTATGATATAGAAGATTCAATGGAGTAATTCCAATGATGTGAAGCAATTTTTTCACAATATTTTCAACTCATGAATTCAATTTAAGACAAATGGTTGTGCCAAAATAAGTATGCTGACAGTTTCTGTTCAGGATAAGAGCTGCCATAGGCAACATTGTATAATATGATAACTGTCGCCACCCGAAAATGCCTGTTAATGAAAAATATTAAAATCCTAAATGAAATTAATTGATGCTTTCATTACCTCTTCCTGACCCGCGTCCTAGTCCCATACTGAACACAGAAGGCATCATGCTGTTGGGTAAGCCCGAGGACCGACCTACAGAAGGCATCATGTTATTGGGTAAGCCCGATGACTGACCTACAGAAGGCATCACATTGTTGGGTAAGCCCGATGACTGACCTACAGAAGGCATCGTGTTGCTGGGCAAGCCTGATGACTGACCTACAGAAGGCATCACATTGTATGGTAAGCCCGATGACTGACCTACAGAAGGCATCGTGTTGTTGGGCAAGCCCGATGACTGACCTACAGAAGGCATCACATTGTTGGGTAAGCCCGATGACTGACCTACAGAAGGCATCACATTGTTCGATAAGCCCGATGACTGACCTACAGAAGGCATCACATTGTTCAGTAAGCTTGACATTTGACCTGATGATTGACCTAATGGTTGACCAGGCGGTATGGCCTGAGTTTGTATGGAGTTGGTATTGGTGTTAGTTGCTGCATATCCAGGAGGCGGCCTTGACACTAGACCCCGTCCGACTGATCTTCCACGGCCTTGCTGACCACGTCCTATTGGTTGGGGTCCTTGGGGATTGACCTGAGCAACACCCCGGCCACCTACAACATCAAAATATTTACATACAAAAACACCTTAGCCAGCTGTTACATCAAAAAATCTACATCATTACATAGTATCAAATTTATTTGTTGCTTGCTTGTTGAAATGCACTGGTTGAAATGAATGGGAATGTAATTATCTATATTGATAATCATGATCTGAAATGGTTCAGTAGAACAAGAGAAGTATACTTTTTATTGGCTCATCAAGCCTGGTCTTTCCTCTGTAAACCCATATGTTTCACCCTCATGGAAATCAAAAGATTTTTCCAGGACTTTCCAACATTCAACTCAAGGACTTTTCAAAGACTTTTAAGTGACAGTGAAGTAAGTACACGGTGTTCTTGGCTAATTCAGATATAACTTAAAATTAAAGTTATTTCTTTAGTGGAGGTATCAAGTTACCAATATGACCCTGACCAACTCCACTCTGTGACAGTGACATGACCTTGACCAACTCCACTCTGTGACAGTGACATGACCTTGACCAACTCCACTCTGTGACAGTGTCAGTGCTAATACAGAGGTGGACGGTGGTATCTGGTTGAAACCCAACTTTACCTACCAATTTGACCCCGGCCAACTCCACTCCGTGACAGTGACAGTGCTAACACAGAGGTGGACGGTGGTATATGACCAACATGTGTAGCTGCATTACTGTTATAAGACATATAGGTCTCTGGTTTGGCATGAGGACGACGTAATGTTTGCTCCTCCTCTTCCTCCTCCTCTGGTTCAGGCACCCTGTCAACATATTGCGACTCGCCATTGAAAAAGCCTTTTTATCTATACTTATTGTTCAGTTTAATTACATAATAGTGTAAAAAAACAAATAAAAGAACAAAAAAGAAAGCAACAACTGACTGTGTCAAAAAGGGTATGCCTGTCTATATGGAGAACGGTAAAGTGATTGAAAATCGCAAAAAACAAAAAACAAAAAAAACAAAACAAAACCCAATTAGAATTTCACTAAGAAAGCAAAATCACAGGTCATGATTATATTGTCTTTCTAGAAGATAAGAGATGTGTAGAAACCTTGGTAAATCTCAGTTCTACACAGCATTATACACATATAACCATAGGTCCATATAGTGGAAGATAGTCGTGTGTCCGTGCAAAACTTACCATCTTTCCTCTGATGGTTTGTTAACCTGCGACATATATACCTTCTTCTCCTTTCTTGACATTCTACAAACAAATTAAAGCAAGGTTTTGTTTAAAGTGTGCCATGATTTGATACATTCAAAATGACAAAATCCTTTCCTTCCAATTCATCACTTCACCAATTCATCTCAGGTAAAAATGAGTTATTTTTTTCTCTTCCTCCACCCCCTCCCCTCCTAAATCTTTTTCCTTTTTCTTCTCTATCCTTTCTTCAACCATCATTCTTCCTCTTTGTCCTTATTGTGACACCTAACAATTACCTTCCCTTGGATCTATATATACTTACCCAGCAGTGTTCCGTGCGTTGAGTCTTATGAAATAGTTTGGATCCACGCCTACTCTGGCCACACTTGGAATCTCTACAAGTCATTTTTTTCATTTAATTGAAATATTCTAAACAGCATTTTATAACTGAGAGAATAATTCCCAGTATAAGTTTTAGGTAATAACCAGCAAAAATAAACTCTCAAACTAATCCATCAGAAGGAACAGTAACATAACGCAAAAAAATTTAAACTGCACACATGTAAATGCGTGTCTCATATCAGGTCAACATTTACTAATCGAAGATAAATGACCACGGGTCTGCCTATTTATTATCTGATGCTATTGTGCAGACTACAGCCTCTTATTTCCAAAGCACTATTTCTTTGATGCTTGTTCCGCACTCAAACCAGGGCAGAGAGGATACAGTCTTATCTCTGTTTATGGCTTAAATCTTGATGACAGCTATGTATACTTATAGTTTCGGCATTGATCATCATATCAGTGTGATATACATGTGGAATCTAAATACCACCTATCACATAAGAAACTCTCAGGCACAGTCCATGGCTGTGTTGACCTAGCTCTCTTTCTTCAAATATGGTGAATATTTGAATATTCAAATCAGTCGAAAATGACTCTGTTATTGGAATCTAAACTTTGAAAATGTGACAATCAGCATGAGATATATCACCATTTGGAAGTTAGAGGTCATGCTATGCCTGTCATAGGTTCTTTGCCAGGTAAACCTCTAACATTGTTAGCATAACCAACATTAGTACACCAGTACTCTGACCAGGTGGACGCTGCACACTAAGACCTAAGGCCAGGGGCTACACACTTAGTTCTCGAGCCAGTGGACACTACACACTAAGACCTAAGACCAGGGGCTACACACTTAGTTCTCCAGCCAGGTGGACACTATACACTAAGACCTAAGGCTAAGGGCTACACACAAAGTACTCGGGCCAGGTGCTACACACTGAGTTCTCGAACCTGGTGGACACTACACACTAAGACCTAAGGCCAAGTGCTACACACTGAGTTCTCGAGCCTGGTGGACACTACACACTAAGACCTAAGGCCAGGGGCTACACACTTAGTACTCAGGCCAGGTGCCATACACTAAGACCTAAGGCCAGGTGCTACACACTGAGTTCTCGAACCTGGTGGACACTACACACTAAGACCTAAGGCCAAGTGCTACACACTGAGTTCTCGAGCCTGGTGGACACTACACACTAAGACCTAAGGCCAGGGGCTACACACTTAGTACTCAGGCCAGGTGCCATACACTAAGACCTAAGGCCAGGTGCTACACACTGAGTTCTCGAGCCTGGTGGACACTATACACTAAGACCTAAGGCTAAGGGCTACACACAAAGTACTCGGGCCAGGTGCTACACACTGAGTTCTCGAACCTGGTGGACACTACACACTAAGACCTAAGGCCAAGTGCTACACACTGAGTTCTTGAGCCTGGTGGACACTACACACTAAGACCTAAGGCCAAGTGCTACACACTGAGTTCTCGAGCCTGGTGGACACTACACACTAAGACCTAAGGCCAGGGGCTACACACTTAGTACTCAGGCCAGGTGCCATACACTAAGACCTAAGGCCAGGTGCTACACACTTAGTACTCAGGCCTGGCTGACGCTACGAATTAAGCCTCCAGGTGAGATGAACACTTCACTCTTAGCCCTCAGGGCCATGAATTGAATACAAATAACCCCTTGACCAGAAGAAATACAAACTTACCTTCATCCCAGTTTTCAACAGATTCAAAGTTGCTGCTGTCTGCATAGCGTGGGAGATCAGTGTTACCTTTGAAGTACTGACCATCTCGGTTTTCTTTATTTTGTTCTGAAAGAAATCAATGCACAATGAAAATATGCATGGCTAATTTCTAGTTTTTTTGAGACAGATTTGTACACTAAACCAAAACAACATTAAATATATTTGTATATATCACCCAACATTCTATAATAGACTATCTTACACAAGAGTCAATGTAATATGCAACTTACTAAACATGTTCAAAAATTTTAAACAGAGGATTGTAACATTTCAAATCATTTACGCTTATGGGTTCAATAAATGCCAGATTACATCAGCAAGTGTAAGATTCTGTTTATCACATCACACCTTTCGGAAAAATCAACAAAAATTCTCCAATTTATCTGCCATAAGACAGACTTATTCTGGCATGGACTGTATGTTTTTCTTTATATTAATAATATGTTTATCAAATTAAAGATAATAATATTGAAAATGTTTATTTCACTAATGACCTCATACTATATTATTTAATCAGGATGTTGATATAGAAATGCTTAAAGTCAGGCATGGGTTTAATGCAGGATGAAAACAATATTTTTTGATAAAGAGGTACAGGTGTGCATATTACATTTAGCACCACTGTATTCTATATTCCATCTGCAGACCCTTTACTGGAAGAATATTTTATATGAAATAAAAAGGAAAACTTATACCATAGTATTAAAGTTAAATCCTCTCACAAATGTCTTTTAAGACATGGATGCCACAGTTCCTAATTAGGTAAGTATCAGGGCTTAACGAAGTGCAATACACAATAATTGTGACCTTGAACATTTAACCCTAAAGCACAAACTCATTCTTGGTATTTGAAAGGTCATTAACATCCCTCGAAAATTGGGCCCAGTCATGCATGACTTGGACACTTGGCTTACCATGAAGAATGGACGGTTCTAGTCGTGCTTTATCTGGACAGTTGACCATGTGATACCTCAGCTCAGGCCTACGAACTTCATGACGGGCGTTGTATGGGCATACAGCGAAATCTGCCCCCGGATGGTTCTGTGACATTATATTAAAGACATGTTCTTGACAATATCACGATGCACAAATTGAACATCAATGTGTTGTTTGGACATACAGCGAAATCTGCCCCTGGATATTTCTGTGATATTATATAATAGACTATTACTTGACAAAATCATGATGCATAGATTAAAAATCAATGTATTTCACCTGAATTTCGTAACTGTCTGCACATGTAAAATTTGGAAAATATATGAATACTTTCTAAATAACTCTTTTTTATCAAATGGACACAGCCTACATCACCTGTAAAAATGGAATCAAAATATCACTATACATGAAGACCTGGACTACAGAGTATGAGTTATCTACCCCTGGAGTCACTAAGATACTGGCAGTCTGTTTACATAATGTAACCATTGCAAAAGTTATGTTTGTGATTAAATATCAGATAGTTCATATATTCGCTATGATGACTGAACATTCCTTAAGGATAAATCTAAATTACTTGAGCATTGAAATAGATGTGTAAAGGTCCATTCTGTTTTAAATGGCTTCATAGTTCACTGTCCTGCTACTGTTTGTAAGCAAACATGACTTAAAAGTCTAGCTGAACAGCTATGGATGTTCTTTCTGGTGACACTAAAACTGTCCAGATAGTGGCCTCTATGAATATTTATTCATCATCAACTGTTTATAAGACTATCAAACCAAAATTTTGTGTGAAAGACTAACAAGAGGCCCATGGGCTTACGTAGTCACCTGACTAATCTCTACCAAACATATTGTCAACCTCATCAAAGATCTTATTGATATAAATATGTTGGCATTTACTCAGATTTTCATGTTCACAATGTTAAATAAAACTTCAAAGGGTCATAACTCTGTAAAACAGTCTTGACTGAATTGGTTCCATTGTCACACTCATCTGAGATCTTAATGATATAGGCTGCATACCAAGTTTCATCAAAATCTGTTCATATTTACTGAAGTTACTGTGTTCACAAGAAAAAGTTAATGCACAACGACAAACGAACAACAGTGGCCAAGCTCACAATGAGCTATAGTCAGGTGACTTAGAGATATTATGCATTATATAAGATAAATCACCTCTAAATGATTGGTATGTAACATCACTTACCCTACGACACTTCATCATGTGATACTGCATCCGTTTAGCAGCAATCATGTGCACCTTGTCATAAGGGCACTCAATCATCTCTTCTGGGTCGTAGACCTTGTACTGTGCCATGACTGTGCTGTGTCTGCTACAACGTAAATAACGACATACATGCATGGGGTAATCTAGAATTGTGGGATGATACCGATTGTGGAAAGAAGGGAATTTTTTAACTATTTTCAGAAATGAAGACGATTTTAGACAGCCATTAATTATGGTAATTAGAATTCAAAAGATAAAGTTGAAATATTTAGACATACAGGAGGATTACATAAACAAATTATGAAAATGTTGAGGTTACATTGATATTGTTTTCACAATTGCGTACCAGGTAGTTTGAATTACATGCACGTTATTTGATAATATACTGATCAGCTCTGTTTGGGGGGAAAATTCCCCCTTTTTAGGGACATTTACTCCGTCTTCAGTATATTTTCTTGACCAGGGATTTGTTTACATTCAGAGAGGAAAACGTACCACTAAGTAATTACTACCCTTTTCTGGTAGTAAAATTTGTCTAAATAAATCAGTGACATTCAAATATCTGAAAATAATTACATCTCAGATTGACCAATTGATGAATCTCTTTTCTAAATAATATGTAAGTGGCCCATCAACAAGTCATATAATGCTTCAATAATTGTACTTTTCATTTTCACTATGTTCATATTATCAAGCTATATACATGCATAGGCCTGTGGTCAACTGTGCACATGTAACAATTTGATTGGATGGAGGTCATTCAGGGTTTTTTCTTGGAACTCTTAAATGTAGAAATTGTAATTTAAGAGTTAGGGATTCACATTATATATGAGATACTAACTTTCACAATGAACTTGATTTTACGACAAACACAAAATCTCTAAATTATGATGGTTTTAAAGAAAAACTCACTTCTATTATTTACTTTTTGTAAACTATGATGTCAGAAATATGTAGGGAATTGCTTCTAAATCTGTGGAACAAATAAAAAGTAATTTACGAGTTATCTTAATTAACAGTATATTCAGAGTATGGTAGGTAACGTCAACTGTATTATACGTCCCTGGCAACGTATACAATAAACAATATAGGTTATATCCAAGTATGTGCTGTAGCGGGAGTTACATAATAAATAAATCTACAGTGAATACCTTGGTACCCGACCCTAGACTGTATAAACACGAGTATGCAATATCTATAGAGAAAACCATTAGTTTTTTAATATTTCAAGTGATTCAAACGTTCATTCAACATACGACCCGATTTCGATAAAGCATCACAACACGCCCATCACAACACAAGGGCGACAGGGCGAAGCTTTTCAACCGCACTATTACACAACATTAACATTAAAAACGACGCCTTTAATACAACACAGACTGTGATAGTTCGTGACAAACACAAAGCGAAACTATGCCAGTCAGTAAAACTAAGATTCGTTTTACAGCTTACCAATGTCATACAAGCATGCGTGTTTCTCTCTCAGAGTCCTGTGTTATTTGTGGTCATGTAGAAATTGAGGGAATTTCCCTTATTTTTTACTATGAGCGCCATCTGTGGTCGCGTTCGCGTAAGCAGTTGAAAAGGTCGGACCGGTTGAACCTGCAACACTAGGCACAGATCGGGACCGAGGCTGGACTGTGGAATATTTTGCACGTGCAGTTAGATGGGTCCAGTCGTACATGCCCGAAACAAATTTGCTGAATATCATTAGTTTTCAGAATTTCACCATAAAAAGTAGCACTCACATATTTTCGGGAGCGTTATGCTATAAAAATGTGTGAAATTGATGGTATCTTGATTTAAGTGAATTGATTTATGCTTGACAAGACATTCCGAAACTGCGCATTTTTCTCTTACATGCATCAGGTCCAACATCCGGAACAAGTGCGTTCGCATATAGTGGAATAAATCCAGATCACCTGAACCGTTTTAACCGGGTTGCGCCAATGCGCCTTTGGTCACTTGCGCTTAAGTGGTTGATTCGATTTTACTAAATAAACTGATCAAAATAAATTGAACGCGACAGAGTCAATGCATGCCATGGTATTGACTAATTATTGTTTATTTGACAAAGATTAAGAAATTGTGCATTTTGATTCCTAAATATAATGAAATGAAAACGCAACAAATCATTTGAGTAGGGTTAACATTTGTAAGTGTCTGGGTAAATCAGGTATTAATTGCCAATAATACCGACCACATTTATTAAATACGTTCCGTGACAATTTGTGTCGAGAAACGGACCGCAGTTTCGTATATAGCACTGTGTATATTAACTTAAATTTCATGATTTTGTTGTTTCCCTTTTTTAACGTTTTAAAAATGAGGAATCATAAAAAATATGAATGAGATAAAAATAACTAAGTTTTATTAACGCCATTGATTGAGACGGTTTTCTTCACATTTGAAACTAAATCTATCTGTATTATACGTCCCTGCTAAAGACTATGTTTCTTGCTTTTAAAAGTATAAAAAGTTGAAAGATATTATTTTTCACAAAAAATTAGCATGTTTCAATTGAAAGCCTTTCACCTATACATTACAGTGCATTTTGTTATCTCAAATTAAACAAAATGGAAAAGATAGTTTGTTTTCTCAACAATTATACGTCCCTGACATAAGAGATCATTAAAGAAATATATAGAAAAGATACTTGACTAGCACTGACTAGTCCCATGGGTTTACCATAGTATAAGCATTGCTCATCGAATAGATGACAACTTGGCCTGTCTCAATTTTCTGCATTCTGCTCCAGTATAAATTTTATTTCTGGAAAGAACCAGTCCTTCCTCTCAACTGTTCTCAACCATATTCAAGATCTTGTTCTCAACAACACGATTTTCGTGCAAGATGTCGTCAACTGACAAACACAATCACAACACAGGGTTTTAAAAGATGGAGGTTGATGAAATGAAAATGACGAGTAAGATTTTATGGTCATCATAGTGATATTATTGAAAATATATTCTGTTTCCTAAAACGATGTATTACGTTGGGCATGTTTGATGCTCGTTAGTACACCTGTAGGTTCCGTTGCGGTGTACCTTGTTCTCATTTGGGAACGTGACATTACTTACTTGGATTGAATAAGATTTACATCGCTGGGGTCGTCTATGTCCGAAGCCCGAGACTCTTCTGGAATACCTGGTCTTAGTCTTCTTGTAAAGTTTCAAGTCTCCTTGTAAATCTTACTTTTGTTCATATTTTGTCCTGTGTTTTTTTTTTCGGAATTTGCGTTTGGATTATGTTCACGTGCTGGTGTTTTCTTTGTTGTTTTCATTTGGTTTACTATTTTTATATAAATATCTTGTTCAAATTAAGGCAATATACAGCGCAATTCTACATGTATGAACCGAGGTATTTATCGAACGCACCTGACTCTATTCTTGTCACGTGATGACACTTGATCACATGACAGCAATCACATGATCATGTAAACAAAAAAGAAACGAGATGGCTGGGCATTATGTGTTTCATTTACTTTGGTTACTAATAGTTGTTTGTTCAGCTGAAGGGAGGTGTAATTTTCCGCCCAGTCTTTGGTGTTCATCTGAGGAAATAGCTGCTTCATGTCAGGTGATAGAAAATATACACATGATCTGCCAATGACCATGATTAATATCAGGCATGCAAAGTGGCCCACATAGGATATTACCTCATTGCCTACAGATATCATTGATAGTTACATGTATTTCAGGAGAATTATATACTAGGAATCAAACCCGGGACCTTTGGCTTACTAGTCTGATGCTCAAACAATCGAGCTAAAGAGAAGTTCTCTCTAGCTGTGTGGTATATGGCGTCTAGTATTTTACCAGGGTTACTTACTCCCCCTTCAGGAAATAATATGTCCTCCAGTTTCCAGGGGTTACAGCGATGCTGGTGGGGCATGGCTAATTACTATTCTCGGGTCCCAACATGGGCGCTAAGGTAACAGAGGTCATTATGTACAGTATTTCAATGCCTCTGCTAGGAATCGAACACCGGACCCCAGGCTTACTAGTCTGATGCTCAACCAATCGGGCTAAAGAGAAGTTCTCTCTAGTTGTGTGGTATATTACCGCTAGTATTTTACCAGGGTTACATACTCTCCCTTCAGGAAATAAGTCATCCTCGAGTTTCCAGGGGTTACAGCGATGCTGGTGGGGCATGGCTAATTACTATTCTCGGGTCCCAGCATGGGCGCTAAGGTAACAGAGGTCATTATGTATTTTAATGCCTCTGCTAGGAATCGAACACCGGACCCCAGGCTTACTAGTCTGATGCTCAACTAATCAGGCTTAAGAGAAGCTCTCTCTAGCTGTGTGGTATATTACCGCTAGTATTTTACCAGGGTTACATACTTTCCCTTCAGGAAATAAGTCATCCTCGAGTTTCCAGGGGTTGCAGTGATGCTGGTGGGGCATGGCTAATCACTATTCTCGGGTCCCCACATGGGCGCCAAGGTAACAGAGGTCATTATGGATTTCAATGCCTCCGCTAGGAATCGAAATCTGGACCCCTGACTCACTATTCTGACGCTCAACCAATCGAGCTAAAGAGAAGTTCTCTCTAGCTGTGTGGTATATTACCGCTAGGATTTTACCAGGGTTACATACATATTACAAGACGCCTTACACAGTATAGAAAAAAAATGGGATGATTAAAGATATATCGGCTAGTTATCCCCCTTTGACCAGCAATGATTATAATAGTTATGAAATCATAGGATAATATCTCACTTATTTTTTTCTGCTATGAATTACACAATGCTATTTTCATTATAATTATATATCTATGAAATTAGATATAGTTTCTTATCATGCCATGACAAAGATTGTGTGTAAGTCAGGTGACATCACTATGGTGATTATGTGTTATTGGTGACATCACTATGGTGATTATGTGTTAATTGTGACATCACTATGGTGATTATGTGTTAATGGTGACATCACTATGGTGATTATGTGTTAGTGGTGACATCACTATGGTGATTATGTGTTAGTGGTGACATCACTATGGTGATAATGTGTTAGTTGGGACATCACTATGGAGATTATGTGTTAGTGGTGACATCACTATGGTGATTGTGTGTTAGTTGTGACATCACTATGGTGATAATGTGTTATTGGTGACATCACTATGGTGATTGTGTGTTATTGGTGACATCACTATGGTGATTATGTGTTAGTGGTGACATCACTATGGTGATAATGTGTTAATGTTGACATCACTATGGTGATTATGTGTTAGTGGTGACATCACTATGGTGATAATGTGTTAATGGTGACATCACTATGGTGATTATGTGTTAGTGGTGACATCACTATGGTGATTGTGTGTTAGTGGTGACATCACTATGGTGATTATATGTTATTGGTGACATCACTATGGTGATTATGTGTTAGTGGTGACATCACTATGGTGATTATGTGTTAATGTTGACATCACTATGGTGATTATGTGTTAGTGGTTACATCACTATGGTGATTGTGTGTTAGTGGTGACATCACTATGGTGATTATGTGTTAGTGGTTACATCACTATGGTGATTGTGTGTTAGTTGTGACATCACTATGGTGATTATGTTATTGGTGACATCACTATGGTGATTATGTGTTATTGGTGACATCACTATGGTGATTGTGTGTTAGTGGTTACATCACTATGTGATAATGTGTTAATGTTGACACCACTATAGTGATTGTGTGTTAGTGGTGACATCACTATGGTGATTGTGCGTTAGTGGTGGCATCACTATGGTGATTGTGTTATTGGTGACATCACTATGGTGATTATGTGTTAATGGTGACATCACTATGGTGATTATGTGTTAGTGGTTACATCACTATGGAGATTATGTGTTAGTGGTGACATCACTATGGTGATTGTGTTAATTGTGACATCACTATGGTGATTATGTGTTAGTGGTTACATCACTATGGTGATAATGTTTTAATGGTGACATCACTATGGTGATTATGTGTTAGTGGTGACATCACTATGGTGATTATGTGTTAGTGGTGACATCACTATGGTGATTATGTGTTAGTGGTGACATCACTATGGAGATTATGTGTTAGTGGTGACATCACTATGGTGATTATGTGTTATGTGTTAGTGGTGACATCACTATGTGTTAGATATGTGTTATGTGTTAGTGGTGACATCACTATTAGTGGTGACATCACTATGGTGATTGTGTGTTGGTGGTGACATCACTATGGTGATTGTGTGTAAGTGGTGACATCACTATGTGATTATGTAATAGTGGTGACATCACTTTGGTGATTATGTGTTAGTGGTGACATCACTATGGTGATTATGTGTTAGTTGTGTTAGTGGTGACATCACTTTGGTGATTATGTGTTAGTGGTGACATCACTATGGTGATTATGTGTTAGTGGTGACATCACTTTGGTGATTATGTGTTAGTGGTGACATCACTATGGTGATTATGTGTTAGTGGTGACATCACTATGGTGATTGTGTGTTAGTGGTGACATCACTATGGTGATTGTGTGTTAGTGGTGACAAATTAAATGTTCTATATATCTGTTACATATATGATAGTTATTTTAGCAGGGATACCAGTTGTACTGGTAAGGATAAGGTAGTGGAAATTTACCCAGTTACACGTCCACAGCCAGCTGTCAGTGACCAGTATCCTATAATGTATCTACCGGACCAGAAATAATGAAAGTGATTTATAGCACATGTTGCTGTGACTGATGGTCTTTGGGTCTACAGTCGACATGGAACAAGATTAATAAACCTTTAAGTGTAGAGTTTGAAAGAGAAGAATTTGTGATTTTGTATTCCATGTTAATGCCTGTAGTTCATACAATGGACTAAAAAATTGATTGGAATTTTTTTTTATATTCTTTAAAAGATCAATTTATTTATTAAAGCCAAATCAACGTAGATGATGTAGATAGTGATGAAAGTCCTCAGCACAGGAAACATTTGTATCAAGTGGTCTGATGGTCTGATTGTTCTAATCTCACTGATGATTGTGTACCAGGTCGTTCAACAGTGTAGGGCATACAGGACAAGGATAACAGACAGCACAGTGCCACCTGTGGATTTTACACTTTACTATGAAACTCTGTGTCCCGATTGTCAGAACTTCTACCAGAAACAGCTCTACCCTACATACAAAGCTGTTGGAGCCATTATGAATATAACATTGGTACCATTTGGCAATGCTCACGTAAGTATATATTGATATGTGTGTGTGTGAGGATGGATGTGTCCGTCTGTCTTTGTCTTTCTGTATGTCTGTGAAGGTGTGTGTCAGGGTGAGTGTGTGTTTGTCACAGTGTTTGTGTCTGCATCACTGGCTGTCTTTCTGCATGTATGTGTCTTTCTGTCCATCTGTGAGGACAAAAGTGAAGGTGAGTGTGTGTCTGTTTGTCACAAACCAATTAAAAACTAATCACAATAAAAAGAGATCTCGGGTGTAATAAAGTAACATGTATACATGTATCCAGAAAGATTTTTACCTTTGAAGTGATTTCCGACGTCAATACAAAAAAAGAATTAAATACATATTTCACCCCTTTGGTAGCAGGCAGGTCATTCAAACTGTGGAAATATTAGTGGAGGTTAATGCTTAAATGATATTATTCTTCCATATACATGACAAAATGTTTGGTCATGATGCAATCTTATAATGAATGTAAATGAAATGCCATGCCAAAAATATTAAAAAATATGATATTTTCACTACAAATGATCATATTTTGTCTATTTAATTACATTATGTAGCATGTGAGTGATACTAATTCTCTGACCTGTTTATTAGAACAGTCGAATATTTTCTTTACATAGAAATAAATTTTGTTTTTTATTCAATAGAATGTGAAATCAACTTTATTATGATATATCCTTCACAGGAGAAAAAGTCGTCAGCTGGAAAGTGGCAGTTCCAATGTCAGCATGGAGAACAGGAATGTATAGGTAATATTATAGATGTAAGTAATATGTATCAACAGAGATGTATTTAAATTAACACAGATCTTTTTATAGACAGTCAAACCTGTCTTAAATGCCATCTTTATACAAATACCACCTGTCTATAAAGGTCACTTCATTGATTCCATATGTAATACAATTCAAAATAATTGAACCTCTACACAAAGGCCACCTGTGTATAAAGGCCACCTTTCTTTGGTCCCTTGAGTGGCCTTTATAGACAGGTTTGACTGTATTATCATTAGACATGTGTGTTGATAACGTAACAGGCATATTGAACTTCTGCAATTTACAGAGATTTTCTCAAGAACAAATATAACGTTTACTTATACCTGAAAGGTGTGATATACTGACCTCCATCTGGATAATTAAAAGTTAGGTATGCACATTACTCCTCCACCGGGGTCTATACATTTGCATCGTGTCCATCCATCTTTCCATCCTTTCATCTGTCCTTCCAGTATCTTGTATTGCATACTTGGGAGACGGGTTCACCTTGGTATCAGTAAGGGACTGTAATTCACTGAATTATCTTGTTTACAGGCGTGTACCATCAATATCGTGAAAAACTTCACTGTATATTTTCCATTCATTTACTGTATGGAGGAAAAGTTGTATAAGGAAGATATCAAACCGCGACAAGCAGCTGAAAAGGTAGATATTGTAGTCTTGTTTTAATTGACAAATGTGTTTTATTTAATTGATGCTAGTTATGATGTAAATGTTAAATTGTTAGAATTAGAACCTAGGAGAGATAAATATGTCAAATGTATGTGAAATGTGTCCTCAATACCAGATTGTTTTGCTTCTAGAGATAAACAGAATCTTGTTACAAGTGATAGACATGGAATTCAACTTATCCATGGTTACATGTATCATGTGTCATAAATTGGCAAGTAAATTTTTAAAAAGTGAAAAAAACCATAATCAAAATATAAAGACTTGTCCAGAAAAAAATGTTCCTAATATATTATCATTTTTTTCCCATTTTTCATATTATTCAGTTAAGCTATACTATAGTTCCTTTCACGGCAATGTTTGATACACTAAACATATAACTAACAACATCTGCTTAACATTAGCAAAGAAACAGAATGATACTTCAGGATTTTTTAAGAAAATAGCCATGTAGTTTGAGACTTCTTGTTGTTACATCTACCCTGTACAGTGTAATCGTTTATAAAACAAATGACAATAAATAAAAAACTCTTTAACGGAAGGGGAGAGAACCAACGTCCTGATTGTCTTTGGTCGTAGATCAGATCTTGTATTCAATAGAGCCCCATCAAGGAAGGTAGATGCAGTTGACATATGTGATAGATCATTGACATCTGGATTCTTTGTATATAAAACAGTGTCACCAGAAGAAGTAATTACACAATGCTTATAAGGCTCTGATTGTATCTTAGGCTCCAAAGCCCTGGAAGACTTAGACTGGGGAAGAATTAGACTCCGGACAGGGGAATGTAACATATAAAACTGGTGGGAATGAAATTACAAACAAAATCATTCTACCATACAAACATAATGTGACATTTGTCTTCTTTTTATGGCAATAAATTCAGAACAAGTCCCTAATGTATGAAATTGATAAGATTTGAGCAATGTAGAAATGGCACAGTTGATTTATAGTAAAACGATACCTACAAATATATGTCAAATTGTTTTTAAGTGTGCAAAGCAGTTTCAACTGAAGGAAATAGACAGTATCTTGTCGTGTTCTGAGAGTGACACCGGAATTGAGTATGAACACCAGATGGCATTGAAAACTAATGCTTTACAGCCACCGCACACGTTTGTTCCTTGGGTGGAGCTTAATGGGGTAAATACTTGTGATGATGAGGTGATGTACTGCAAAAACCATATCTTAGTGGTGATAATGAGTTAATCCTGATGCTCGTGTGATAATGAGTTAATCCTGATGCTCGTGTGATAATGAGTTAATCCTGATGCTCAAGCGATAATGAGTTAATTCTGACGCTCAAGCGATAATGAGTTAATCCTGACACTCAAGTGATAATGAGTTAATCCTATCACATGTGATAATGAGTTAATTCCATCGCTCAAGTGATAATGAGTTAATCCTGACACTCAAGTGATGAGTTAATCCTGTCGCTCGTGTGATAATGAGTTAATCCCGTAGCTCATGTGATAATGAGTTAATTATGATGCTAGTGTGATAATGAGTTAATTCTAATGCTCAAGTGATAATGAGTTAATCCCGTCGCTCGTGTGATAATGAGTTAATCCTGATGCATGTGTGATAATGAGTTAATCCTGATGCTTGTGTGATAATGAGTTAATCCCATCGCTCAAGTGATAATGAGTTAATTCTGACGCTCAAGCGATAACGAGTTAATCCTGACGCTCGTGTGATAATGAGTTAATTCTGATGCTAGTGTGATAATGAGTTAATTCTGATGCTCAAGTGATAATGAGTTAATCCTATCACTCGTGTGATAATGAGTTTATTCCATCGCTCAAGTGATAATGAGTTAATCCTGACACTCAAGTGATAATGAGTTAATCCTGTCGCTCGTGTGATAATGAGTTAATTCTGATGCTCAAGTGCTAATGAGTTAATCCTGTCGCTCGTGTGATAATGAGTTAATTCTGTCGCTCGTGTGATAATGAGTTAATTCTAATGCTCAAGTGATAATGAGTTAATCCCATCGCTCGTGTGATAATGAGTTAATCCTGATGCATGTGTGATAATGAGTTAATCCTGTCGCTCGTGTGATAATGAGTTAAATCTGATGCTAGTGTGATAATGAGTTAATTCTGATGCTCAAGTGATAATGAGTTAATCCTGTCGCTCGTGTGATAATGAGTTAATCCTGATGCTAGTGTGATAATGAGTTAATTCTGACGCTCAAGCGATAACGAGTTAATCCTGTCGCTCGTGTGATAATGAGTTAATCCTGATGCTAGTGTGATAATGAGTTAATCCTGATGCTAGTGTGATAATGAGTTTATTCTGACGCTCAAGCGATAACAAGTAAATCCTGTCACTCGTGTGATAATGAGTTAATTCTCATGCTAGTGTGATAATGAGTTAATTCTGACGCTCAAGCGATAATGAGTTAATCCTGTCGCTCTTGTGATAATGAGTTAATCCTGTCGCTCGTGTGATAATGAGTTAATTCTGACGTTCAGTTGTTAATACATTAATTTCAATGCTCGATGATGTTTGTTTTTCCTGTTTATTTTGATATTGGTTTTCTATGACAGGTCCATACTGATAAAATACAGGCAGCTGCAGAAAAAGATTTAACTGGCCTCATTTGCGAAACATATATGGTTTGTATGTTTGTTGTACATGTTATCATAAACATCTATCATGCATAGCCTTTGTTCTTGTTACTCACTTAATAAAAAATCACAGGTGATCTACAGGTGTGCCTCTGTGTGTGTCTATACATGCACAACATATCTGATGAACCATTGATAATAGTAAATGTTGGTATTTTCTTAAATACCATTCAGCTAGCAATTTTTCACAAGTCAACACTTTCACGATTTTCTTTCAACAATCATATTAAAACTTAACAAATAAAAATTTTGTGATCTGGATGTGAAAGGCCATCTTACACACAAGTGTCTCATTATTTCACATCTCTTTAAGGTACCACAAAATAGCAAAACTGCCATCCTAGCGAAAATAGTTGGTTATACAGTATTTTTTTAGCAATTTTCAAGGATTACGTTGAGTTACATTCATACATACTTTTGGCTTTAAGCTTATACTAGAACCACAGAAATTTGACTCATTGAAAAAACTTTACACAAGTTCATATTCTGATCAACATCATACTATCAACTTCTACAACTGATTAAATTTGGAGGTCATCAGTCAAGGTTAAAGGGTTGAAGGGTTAAAGTTCACACTTGATCAGTTTTGAAATAAAAATCTTATGTGTCATATTTATAATGATTCCCTTTAAAGTTGTTGTGAAATATGTTAAAAATCAGGGAGTGGAGAGAATATCTGTATGAGTCCTTGCTCTCTTTGTTTTTATTTGATAAAATATTACAATATTTTTCCGACTTTTCGTGACAAACCTTTGTAATTCTCATTCATATTAAAGTGTTTTCTGTCATTTGCCATTTCAGAGCCTGTCATGTCTGAATCATTCGTAAAATATTTTCATATCTATCATATTTCAGGGCACCAAGCCTGCAGCTTGTGAGAAAGTCCTCAGGTACATACACAGAGTATAGCTGGCTCATACAGCGGCTGTGGTGACAGTGATGCATCTTATGTGAAAAAGCCACCAGTTTTCTGATTAAACAATCAGGTGAATTTCATGTTCACTTTGGTGGCCATTTCTGATATGGATCAAGGAATTATACAAGAAAACTCAGAATTCCCACAGAAATCCCTGTCTTTGTACAGAAATCCCTGTCTTAGAACAGAAACCCTTTATTTAGTATAGAAACCCTTGGTTTAGTACAAAAAAACTGATTTAGTACAGAAACCTCTCTCTTGGTACTGACTACAGAAACCACTGGCCTAGTGCAGAAACCTGTGTTTTAGTATAGAAACCCTTGATTTAGTTCAGAAATCTCAGATCTAGCACAAAAAGTTTTATTATTGTATAACACTAACGTATATATCCAACAATAACTCCAGGCTGCAAAAATGTTACCTTTGACTCTAAGGGGTGGGCTTATTACAGGAAAATGATATAACATTTGTTTGTATTTTAAGAAAATAGTATAGATGTTATCATTCAGCCATGGGCTTATTGAGGGATAACTACAGTTACTTTAGTGATTTTTTTTATTAAAACACATGTTGCACTTATATTACAACTTAGATTTCTTGCACAGTAAAGAAAATATTTTCTGTAGCATGTCCCAATTATCCATAAGATATTCCAAAGGAGCTGGTTACCAATGATATGATTTTATCCCCAAAGTGAACATTGTGATTTAATTGTTCATATCATGTAATTAGACAATTTGCCATTATATGATCATGTCAAAAATTTCCAGCTGTCTATCAGTACAACTTCCAAACATCCTTTTTTGGGGATGTCATGGTGGTGTAATGGTTAGGCACAGGATAGGAGTAAAAAATTGTCTACATTACATTACACGTTTATATATATAGAAATCTATCATTTATTCTGTTGATAATCAACTCTGAACTTTGTGTAGAATATTATTCATTCATTTAATGAGACTAATATGTACATTCTTTAAGAGTTTTTAAGAATCAATTAGATGGAATGCAGTTAAATGTTGTAATATTCAATTATTTCAGACTTGGAACAAAAGTATTTAACTCATATTTTATCATAATGTGTAGTGTAAGGATATAATTGATTAATTCAGTCTAATTTCACTGTTCACACTCGTAGAAAGAAGAAAATTCTCATGAATACAAAATGCATTAACAGATATCTAGATTTTTGTAATTCTTACTAATTTAATACCTATTTGAAGTTTAAAAAATATCTGGAATTCGTTATTCTATTTGTGATGTACAATTAAAGTTATTTTCACACATTGAAATTTGAATTCTTTTAATAAAATAATCAATACCTTTTTGTGGTAACAAATGCTGAGTCTCGGAGTGAGGTTTTGTAAAATGGACATAACGTACCTGGTATGATTGTATGTATGGGATTGGAGTTAAGGATGGTTGTGTTCTTAATTTTTACTTAAGAGATGGAGATGATATTTATAGCAAGAGGCATTTGAGTCGTTGCATTTCTGTGTAAACTGACACATGTATCACATAATATACAAATTAAACTATGTGAACTTTGAACCTTTTGTATGTGTATCTGTATAAAGTCGTCAACTCTTCCTATTTCTATGTCTTATAATATACTAATTTGATCTTTCTCAAATTTCTTACGTTAGCATTCATCTTGAGAATACAAATATCAAATTGAATTTTTATTCAAAATCAAGAACACAAAAAACTCTTGTTCATCAGCAGCTTACCTCCTTATTTTTCTCTAAATGCCCCGATAGTTCAAAAGAGGCAGCTTTTGTCCAAGCTTTAGGATAAGTATGACAATTTCAATTTTCTTATTGCGAAATTTCCATTTCTGGTTAGTAAAATCCAGATTCCTTAACTTGAAATGTTCTTCCTGTCTGTGGATGGGGTGGGGGACTCTCGTTTCATTGTGTTTGAGTTTGAATGAAGATTTTTTTGACATATCAGCGTCACCTGAAGTGCATTCCTGGGCTTTACACTGGAAATAAGCTCATCACTTTGTGTAGTGTAACCATATCACACATGTATCCAGGTGGTAACCATACCTTGTAATTTTAGAAAGTGTATGAGAAAATCAGTCACCTTAGGGCAATATGGACAGAATGACCTGAAGCCTCAGTGTAATATTTTCAAATTTCAGCAGGTTTTCCTTTTATCCTTAGATTTTGAGATAATTCTGTCCATATTACACAGAATGAGTATTATTTATTTATCTGCATCAACAATATCACTGCGCAAGTATCAACCGCAACAAGCTCAGGGTAAGTTGGTAGTATGTTCATTAATCTTGTTGACCGGGCTTCATCAGGACAACAAATGTATGAAATTTTTCCCTTAAGTACTAAAAATGTGGGCACATTACATTATGACATACACAATAAAGGTCACATACATGACCTTCCATTATATTCTATAGTTTCCATAAAAGTTAATACAATTCGTTGTATGTATAATTCTACATAAGTATATATCAGATATTGTGCTCGTTAACCAGTAAATTAGGAGTTTCTCAATCATAAATGGATTTATCAACGATTACAGTTACTGTTACAGAGTTGATAAAATTAAAAGATTTGTTCATCTAAACAAATGATAGAAGCAGAGGAGTTGTACTCATATTGTTGGCTGTTTCCTCCTACTTCGGATGTGGTTGTAGACATCTACTGGTATCTCAACATCTTGTAGTCCTGTGTGTTTACTTCAGATGATTTAGAAGAGGATGCAGTGTCGTCACTGTCTCTATCCGACAGTGCTAAGTCCTTTTTAAGTAGTTCAATGGCCTCGTCCAGGACTGGTCTGAACTGTCGGCTTTGAGGACTAACTGTGCTTCCTGGTTTAATCTGAATTTTACAAGGTCCAATTATTTTTTAGTCAGCGCTTCGAACGGCTGTTTATCATCAGGTTTTACTGCATTAATTTTGGACATATCTTCAAACAGTGCCAGTTCCACACTATATCCCTGGTGTTCTTTTCTTAGACGACGATTATGTTTCCTTCCTTTCACGTGTTGGTTTGCATATCTTGTATTTGTACCATTGTGTATCTTGCATGTCCCCATAGGTTCCTAATAGTTGAGTAAGTCCTCCCATATTTGATACAAGGGATTCTTAGTTTCATCTTTGGCTGCTGAGACCATCAGGAGTTGTGGTTTACAATATTAAAACAACAACCACAATATTAAAACAATATTACAGAGTACCATCCTTCAATAAGCCCAGGGAGACAAAATACGCACTCAAAAGTCAGGCATGTGCTTAATGCATGACAATGAATTTAGCAAAATTATATTTGTAGTTCTAACAAACTGCAGTATGGGTGGGCTTATTACCAGACATCTGTTTACTAAGAGGACTTAATTCCATTGGAGTTGTCTGCCCTTACACCATTGCTTTTGTATGTTTGTTTTTTGGGTTTGTCCTTCCGTGAACAATTTGGGTAATTTTGATGCATTCTCATTATCGTAGCTGATTGCTAAATCACTGAATATTACAAACAAGGCATGTCGCATGCTGTCCAGATCAACTACGACAAAGTGTCTTTCCCAAGAAGGCAACCTTGTCAGCACAGACCAATCCATTTCTCAGCGTCCTGAGAAACACGAATCGCTAAAGTTAGGGAGTGTTGAACCGGATATTGATTGATTTTTGAGTATCAAATACTTGAACTGCAATCATGCTGACTCTGCCAAGTGGTAATCTTATACAAAAATAGGACCAAGTCAGTTTCATTTAAGTGAAATAATTTATTTTTTGATGTTCAATATCTACTTAATTTAGTTTATCACATATACAAATTGTACATCTCTGACTTTACCATGTGAAAATTCTACAACTCAGATTTCACATATCAGGTATATAAATTTTACAACTTCAACTTTACCAGTTGTCACTTTCACCACATCCCCCAAAAAAACATGCACCAGACTAGCACTCTGATACCACTGATTTCAAATTGAATTTTGTTGAATTAAAATTATAGTAGTTAACAAAGGGGACTTTTGTACGATGAAGGTTTTTGTATCTATAAATAGATCTATAAAGAAACACTAACATTTTAACGTGATTCAGCCCACAACATTAACAGTACAGCCCACCAGTTAAACCCTCAGAAAAATGAGGTCATAAATTATGTTAATTCATATCAGGGATAAATATAGCTTTCCAAAAATAAAAAATTACAAACATAATCATGAAACCATGACATAAAAACTATTCCAAGCTTGTTTTAAGAATGAGTTCCAGAAACAATTTTGAAAGTTTCTTACAGAAATTCACATATACACATTTATAAATACATGAAATAGGATGGACACATTTGAAAGACAGGAAACAGCCTTTTTCTTCTGTAGAAGGGAAATAACTTACTTTTTTTTTTTTTATACTTACTTGTACCTTAAGTGTTAATTATTCTGAAATTGTTGAAGGATTTTGCATCAAATCACAATTTAACTGTATAAACAATCTTGAATGAGTTTACATTTATACAAAATTTATGAAACAAGTTGTTAAATTTTACATTTTATCGAACATTTGGTTATTTAATAGAAAAAAATAGGTGACAAGTTTCATAAATGTTATATGCAGATTCTATTAATTACAAAATGTAGGTACTAATTTCAAGCATTTGATTACGGTATAAAATAATATAAGACTGATTTGAAATCTCAGTGGAATTCTTATGATAATCTATTTCTTCAATGACATCACAATGCCATGATGTAATGAAGTTATGATGTCACAATAAAAACAATGGAAACCTTCAATCAATCACAGTTCCACCAATGGCTTGGTCAGACTAAATGTGTGGTCAGGTCAGACTAAATGTGTGGTCAGGTCAGGCTAAATGTGTGGTCAGGTCAGGCTAAATGTGTGGTCGGGTTGGACTAAATGTGTGGTCGGGTCGGACTAAATGTGTGGTCGGGTCAGGCTAAATGTGTGGTCGGGTCAGGCTAAATGTGAGGTCAGGTCAGGCTAAATGTGTGGTCAGAGCAGACTAAATGTGTGGTCAGGTCAGGCTAAATGTGTGGTCAAGTCAGACTAAATGTGTGGTCAGGTCAGACTAAATGTGTGGTCAGGTCAGGCTAAATGTGTGGTCAGGTCAGGCTAAATGTGTGGTCAGGTCAGGCTAAAAGTGTGGTCAGGTCAGGCTAAATGTGTGGTCAGGTCAGACTAAATGTGTGGTCAGGTCAGATAAACGTGTAGTCAGGTCAGACTAAACGTGTAGTCAGGTCAGACTAAATGTGTGGTCAGGTCAGACTAAATGTGTGGTCAGGTCAGATAAACGTGTAGTCAGGTCAGACTAAAAGTGTAGTCAGGTCAGACTAAACGTGTGGTCAGGTCAGACTAAATGTGTGGTCAGGTCAGACTAAACGTGTAGTCAGGTCAGACTAAACGTGTAGTCAGGTCAGACTAAAAGTGTAGTCAGGTCAGACTAAACGTGTAGTCAGGTCAGGCTAAATGTGTGGTCAGGTCAGACTAAACATGTAGTCAGGTCAGACTAAATGTGTGGTCAGGTCAGACTAAACGTGTAGTCAGGTCAGGCTAAATGTGTGGTCAGGTCAGACTAAACATGTAGTCAGGTCAGACTAAATGTGTGGTCAGGTCAGACTAAATGTGTGGTCAAGTCAGGCTAAATGTGTGGTCAGGTCAGGCTAAATGTGTGGTCAGGTCAGGCTAAATGTGTGGTCAGGTCAGACAAAATGTGTGGTCAGGTCAGACTAAACGTGTAGTCAGGTCAGACTAAAAGCGTAGTCAGGTCAGACTAAACGTGTAATCAGGTCAGACTAAACGTGTAGTCAGGTCAGACTAAACGTGTAGTCAGGTCAGACTAAATGTGTAGTCAGGTCAGACTAACTGTGTGGTCAGGTCAGACTAAACGTGTGGTCAGGTCAGACTAAAAGTGTAGTCAGGTCAGACTAAATGTGTAGTCAGGTCAGACTAAATGTGTAGTCAGGTCAGACTAAACGTGTAGTCAGGTCAGACTAAACGTGTAGTCAGGTCAGACTAAAAGTGTAGTCAGGTCAGACTAAACGTGTAGTCAGGTCAGACTAAAAGTGTAGTCAGGTCAGACTAAACGTGTAGTCAGGTCAGACTAAACGCGTTGTCTGACTTAGTTTATTATTAGTTAACGATAAACCATTGTAACCTTCCCACTGCTACAAGGTAAGGGATGGATTATTCTATTTAAATACTTGTATTAGCAATCATTTTTTAAATTCCACAAGTCACACTCTCATATGTTTCTATTCAATGAATTCGCTGACAATCATGAACAAACGAAATATTGCTATAGCGAGAACTATTATACAAGTCTCATGCCTGTGCTGTAAGGGGCAACAGCAAACCATGGTTAGGAGAACTCGCATACGTCTTGTGTTGTGTCGTGTATTCATGTAAAGTACTCGTATTCTCATGCATTCTCACGAACAAAATGGTATTGCCAGAAGTTTAAGGGAAAAAGTCACTTCAATAATTCTGTAGGTTTCCTAAAGTACATGTATCATATATTGTATGTACAAGCAAAAATTGTATAAATGTTCTACGATTAAACTTTGTTATACATCCTAACTTCTTAAACTTACTTTCTATGTTTGGAAGAAACAACTTATTACATATCATCTCATGTTGTATGATTATTGTGGTCGTCACATTATAATTATTAAGGAGTGAAAGACAAAAAACAAAAAGGATAAACTACATAGGTTTGTTTAAATCCCTCTTCTTGGAGGATTTATTTTTGTTCAGTAGGTGGGTATGATAAACCTTTAGTCAGTCCGAATATTAAATAAATATCGTTGAAATTGTTCAATTAAACAAAATTTTGCTTGTGAAAATAAACTAAAATTTGAACTTTCAGAATCCACATTGTCCAAAATCATAACAAGACTAGAATGGGTTTGAATTATCACTATAGACCCCAAAATTATTGTTTTTATTGAAAGTATCATGAATTCAAACTACCTGCCTATGCGAACTGACTAGAGGTTCACCATGTTCTAAATCCACGAATTTATACCTTCACAAAATATAAACATTGACATGGATCGTCGTACTAGTGAATTTTGTGAGTAAGATTTGTCAACAAACAAATACCAATAGAATTTTTCTTTGGAAAACCATGAAATCTGAGTGCCACGAAAATATACAATTTCAACATACAACATTCATCAAAAATTGGTCTTTCTATATCAGCAAGTATCGACAGCAGAAAACCGATTGTTAAAGTGAATGTGATATATTATAAAAATATCACTAATTTCTTTCTTTTTTCCCCTTTTTTTCAAGTGATCAATACACATTTACAATGTTTTGTTAATACAATGATGGAGAATGTTTCCTTGGTTCATATATAAATCCAGGACCCCAATTCACTAATCTTCTTTACTAGGTCAATGAATCACAGACACCCAAAGAAATGCCCATAACATGTAGTTGTAGAGTGAACCTTGGACTGTGATTTCTCCACCAGGCTAGATTCAGGAAACACAATATTGACCTGCGGCAACATCCACTTATTCTCCAAGCAGGTTGATAAAACACAGTCAGAAACATCAGTTGTAAAGTACAGTAAATCTCCGACCCTATTTTCAGCCCCATGCCAGGTTCATCAAACACAATATTGACCCAAGGAGAGGTTTCATAAGACTATTTCATATGTTTTGGTGTCGGATAGGGATATTCTGCACAAAAGGTCACAAAATGTCACAAATCATCCCGAGGCTTTGCCAAGGGTTTTACCACATTTTGTGACCTAAAGGGTGAAATATCCCATCACCCCTGACAAATAAAAGATTGTTTTTCTCTCATATCTCATTCTAAAATACTGAAAAAATATGAGCTTCACACATGTACTACCAAAGATACCATCTGACACAAAAATCAAATTTTTTTATTTTGTAATCAGTCAAGAAATTGACGCAGAAAATGTATTCTTTATACCCAGATTTGGCCAAGAAAGTTTGCCTTAGAAAATTAAAGCAAATTAGAAACTGTCACTACACTAAATAACCACTTGTACACAAGTGTGTATACATTGTATCAGGTGATGATGTCAGTTGCTAAGAGACACATCACATTTCTACACACACGTGCCTGTATTGTATGAGTGGTTGCGTGTATTGCTCTGGACAGACAGTATCACACTGGTAGACATGAGAGAAATTGTTGTAAAATATGCAAACAGGCTTATAAAACCTTAGAACCTGGTTTCTTTTTCAAGCCGGGGTCAGAAAACACGGTCTGACCTGAGCAGACATAAAAAGCTGCAAATCCAAGGCCCGGATTTGTCCATCACACCAAGTTCGTAAAACACAGCACTGACCTGAAGAGCCAAGTGTAGTCGTATTAAAAGGTAAATCCTAGGCCCTGGTTTCTCTTCCTTGCCAGGTTGAATGTGCTAATGAAAGCTTCTTTTTGACAAACATCCAAGAGGAAATGGAAATGGGGGACAACCCCTCCTTCACCTGATGGAGAGGCTGACAAATCAGACAGACTTTCGACTCTTGTCGGCGATCTTGGTGGTGACACATGAACGTAATCAGCAGCACCATCTATAAAAGCTTCAACTCTGTTTTTGCTTTCGTTCTCAAACTGAAATGGAAAAAAACTAAACTTACCTTTTACCATGGTAGTATGTCAAGATAAAGAGGATGTCAAGTGTCATGTTGAAGACATGTCCAACTGTAGGAAAGTCATTTTGTGAGTTCTCCCTTTGTCAAGGCTAAGATTATGACAACAGCTTTATTTCATAATCAAACTCATCCACATGTCCAAAAGAAGGGTAGTTGAATCACAAGTCTGACATGTAAAATATGTAAACTTTGAGTTCAAAGAGTAAATCATTTCAATAACACATTTACATACAGGGTTCACTTTAATCACATAGTTTATGAAATATATACATCAACTATATACCCGTTATTTTTTCGCAAGAACATTATTTTTGCAATTTGTAGATACATTAATGTGACTTAAAAAATTAAATCCACGAATAATGTATTTGTTGTCCTTTCAAATTCAGAGGACCTAGAAAATACATATAACTAACATAAAATGATTGGTTGTTTTGAGACTTACCTCCCTTGTTGCCTGATGGAAGCGGTCTTTCCATAGCAGAGTCAGTAGATTTCGGTTTCCAGGTTTCTGACTAATTTCTAATTCAGCCAATGAAAAGGCTTGTTGTTGGCAATCCTCTTCACAGTTCATGACAACAAGCAGTTCATTTGTTACCAGCAGGTCAACACTGAGTTCTGACCCAGTGGGGTCAAGAAAGGTCGCAGATGTAGATATCAGGAGGTCATTAGGGGACACAGACTGCAGCAATTTCCTGACAAGTGTTAATTAGAAAAGTTAATACAAAATGTACAACATACAGTATTGAAAACATCAAGAAATATAGGTCTAACAGATACCACAGCTTTCCTCATCTGAAATTTTACTTCCAGCAACACATGTAACACATTTCCATGAGGCTCGAAGTGTGTGGTTTCCATGAGGCTCGAAGTGTGTGGTTTCCATGAGGCTCGAAGTGTTTGGTTTCCATGAGGCTCGAAGTTTGTGGTTTCCATGAGGCACTAAGTTTGTGGTTTCCATGAGGCTCGAAGTTTGTGGTTTCCATGAGGCTGGAAGTTTGTAGTTTTCAAAGATATTCCAATTCGGTACTTGATTCTAATGATAATATATGCTCAGGGCATTCCTAATACTTCAAATGTATGTCAAATTTTCCACGATCATACAATGTATGGAAATATGAATTCATAGATAAAGAGTACCTATGAATACAATGAAAATAAAACACAGCAAATATTAAGATTTTTGCAGTTTTATGACAGAAATTGAGCAAGGGGAACTCAAATAATTTTTGGAGTGAACACAAGTGTGGCTTACATTGAAGGTTCATAAAATTTCTTAAAAATATTTTGTCAGACTCGACTGGAAATACAGAAAACTGTGTTATGATTAATCCCAGCTCAATGTTCTAGATTGAAACAAAGGGAAACTCCTGAAGCAGCCTGCCTTTGTTGTGCATAATACAACATGATGGTCTTTTACCAGCCAAATGAAATATTAGCACCTGTATTATAAAACTTAGGCTACTAAAGAAGTAATGTGTCCTAGTGTGTCCAAGATGGTTAATCAAGTAGTATGGACATGTGGAATAATCTAACTTACCCGAAGTATTTCAGTCTACATCCACGGAATGATGACACAAGTTGAACTTCTGCTGCATATCGCACTTTGGGTGAATCTGCAGCCAGCCCAGTTCCCAGAAGAATTCCTTGATAACAAACATAGACCAGACATAGATTTATCTAAAATACTACGAATATCATCGAAAAAGATATCTTAATCTCCTCTTCCTCTTTCTAGGATGGAGATCTAACATAAAAATGGGGAGCTGGGGAACTAGTATCAAGCGATTTGTTATCAATTTACACACATGACTTTTGTGTTCAGTTTACACAAATAACTTTTGTGTTCAATTTACACACTTAACTTTTGTGTTCAATTTACACACTTAACTTTTGTGTTCTATTTACACACTTAACTTTTGTGTTCAATTTACACACATAACTTTTGTGTTCTATTTACACACTTAACTTTTGTGTTCAATTTACACACTTAATTTTTGGTGTTCTATCACACATTTTTGCACACATTAATTTTTGGTGTTCAATTTCACATATAACTTTTGTGTTCAATTTCACATATAACTTTTGTGTTCAATTTCACACTTAACTTTTGTGTTCAATTTACACACTTAATTTTTGGGATCAATTTGCACACTTAATTTTTGGGATCAATTTCACATATAACTTTTGTGTTCAATTTCACATATAACTTTTGTGTTCAATTTCACACTTAATTTTTGTGTTCAATTTACACACATAACTTATGTGTTCAATTTACACACATGACTGTTGTGTTCAATTTACACACATGACTTTTGTGTTCAATTTACACACATGACTTTTGTGATCTATTTACACACATAATTTTTTTGTGTGTTCTATTTACACACATAACTTTTGTGTTCAATTTCACACATAACTTTTGTGTTCTATTTACACACATAATTTCTGGTACACACATCATCTTATTAATGAAATTGGAACATATTGAAGCATGAGATGGAAATAAAGAACAAAAACAAAATGAACATTTATTGTTTGATAGAATAACCAACAACTACAACAACTGACAACAGTCTTACCTTGTCCAGTTTGTGATACAAACTCTGCAGCTCCACCTATGGGTTTAGTGACGGCCCCGACCAGGCCCTTACCCACCCCTGTCACCACCCCTGTAGCAGCTGCTGATGTGGACTTTGGGCGCTCACTGGCATCCTGATTTGAAATGATATTCTGGATAGGCTGATCCGCGAGTCCAGCCACAGCCCCTAGTGTTAACAAGGAAGGTCAAAAGTCAGCAGGACCCTAAGTATTGTAAAGCTAGTCAGCCATCTTTTTTGTTTTGATGGTACAAATGTGACAGTATACAGTGATAAGGACAAGACTCTGGCCTTAATCAGAATTACAGAATTAAACCAAAGAATAGTAATTTTTTGCAAAAATTTTCTTGCTTAAAAAAAGCATATTGTTGAAACTGTTCTTAGCAAGTTTTTATCAAATTAATGAAAAAAGTGTTTTGTTTTTAAAAACTGTTTGCAAATTTATTCTCAATTACTGAGGGAGTATCTTAAAATGACTGCCAGATTGCCGCCATGATGAAATTTTAACAATACAAGAAACAACAACACCAAAGAACATTGCACACCCCATACCTGATAAACTCGTTCCAAACTCTTTAAGCCCAAGTCTCACACCCCTTACCTGATAAACTCGTTCCAAACTCTTTAAGCCCATGTCTCACACCCCTTACCTGATAAACTCGTTCCAAACTCTTTAAGCCCAAGTCTCACACCCCTTACCTGATAAACTCGTTCCAAACTCTTTAAGCCCAAGTCTCACACCCCTTACCTGATAAACTCGTTCCAAACTCTTTAAGCCCATGTCTCACACCCCTTACCTGATAAACTCGTTCCAAACTCTTTAAGCCCAAGTCTCACACCCCTTACCTGATAAACTCGTTCCAAACTCTTTAAGCCCAAGTCTCAGACCCCTTACCTGATAAACTCGTTCCAAACTCTTTAAGCCCAAGTCTCACACCCCTTACCTGATAAACTGATAAACTCGTTCCAAACTCTTTAATAAACTCGCCAAAGCCCAAGTCTCACACCCCTTAAGTCTCACACCCCTTACCTGATAAACTCCCAAACTCTAAGCCCAAGTCTCACACCCCTTACCTGATAAACTCGTTCCAAACTCTTTAAGCCCAAGTCTCACACCCCTTACCTGATAAACTCGTTCCAAACTCCTTAAGCCCAAGTCTCACACCCCTTACCTGATAAACTCGTTCCAAACTCATTAAGCCCAAGTCTCACACCCCTTACCTGATAAACTCGTTCCAAACTCCTTAAGCCCAAGTCTCACACCCCTTACCTGATAAATTTATTCCAAACTCTTTAAGCCCAAGTCTCAAACCCCTTACCTGATAAACTCGTTCCAAACTCCTTAAGCCCAAGTCTCACACCCCTTACCTGATAAACTCGTTCCAAACTCCTTAAGCCCAAGTCTCACACCCCTTACCTGATAAACTCGTTCCAAACTCTTTAAGCCCAAGTCTCACACTCCTTACCTGATAAATTTATTCCAAACTCTTTAAGCCCAAGTCTCAAACCCCTTACCTGATAAACTCGTTCCCTACCCAAAAAGTCTAAGTCAGCTTAATTAACGAATTCATTCTGAACTCCAGACGTCCCACTCTGAGATCCCTTACCTAATAAACTCATTCCAAACCCGGTAAGTCCCTGTTTTAGACCACTGGAAATCCCATGTGGTTGTTGTCGACGTCTTTCCTCTTGTCGTTCCTGGTGATATTGATCGAGGGAAAGGCGATCCATGTTTCGAGATACACTGGAGGCAAAACTTGTCACGGACATTATCATACCTGCCAACAAAGCATTACGATCTAATCAGGTACAGACATGACATAACAGCATAGAATACCCTGTCAAACCTGACCCCTGTCCAATAAAGACCTCTGTCTACTCTGGCTTTTTTGTAAGAGGTAGTTACATATATAATCTGGACCCTGCCTTTTCTGGCATTTTCCCTTTTTTTTACTGTAGTTACATCATATGGAGTCAGTCCTTTCTGAAAACAATTGTTGTTTAACTGATCATAGTGTAAGAGTTTTTCTAAAAATGACCTGTTCAAAACGAACTTGAACTGTTCTCACCATTCATTAATCTTAACAAACACTTTTGAAGGTCATCACATTTACTAACTTTTAAATCTCACATTTTACTTAAACTGCTGCATTTTTGTATCTTGTTAAAAATAACTAAATCTTTGATAATAACTTTTCCATGTTTTTAAATGTTATTCTAATTTACAAATATACCGGACTGTGTATCTCAATAAACTGACACCTGTGTAAACCAGTATCAGAGAGTTTGGATTAAGACAGGTTATATTGTACCAGTGAAACGGTGTGCCATTTGATGATAGCTATACCATATGATGGAACAACATCAACTAATAAAGCTGTAGATGTTATTATGCATACAAGATTTTTTTTTGTTATTTTCAAGGAAGAAAAAAAACATGAAAAATTCATTGAAAATAGAGAAAAATACAGCCTGTTTTGTAAACTTCTTCAAAAACTACATTACATTTGAAAATTTGAGCCATTTAAAAAAACATAATACAATATCATTTTTGGTATATAAACTTGTATTTATGTCATTATGTCTGGTAATAAACACACCTAAATATGTCTTTACTGGAACATGGATATTGAGATTAATTGTATTGCTCCCTTGGTTTAGTGTCCTGTAATAAGCCCACCCACAGACTGTGATGAGTCAGAGTAATTGTGCTGGTTCCCTGGGTTTAGTGTCTTGTAATAAGCCCACCCCCAGACTGTGATGAGTCAGAGTAATTGTGCTGGTTCTCTGGGTTTAGTGTCCTTTAATAAGCCCACCCCCAGACTGTGATACGTCTGAGTAATTGTACTGGTTCTCTGGGTTTATTCTCCTGTGAAAAAATAAAACCCACCCCAAGCCCTCTGGCTTACCTGAGGAAATGTTTTTGACAAAGGAAGTCATGCCATGTGACACGCCGGACACAAATGCCCCCGGTCCACGAGTTAAACCAGTGTAAGGCATTTTAACCAGGTCAGCCACTCCAGTTCCAATACTCCGTATAAGACCTGTTGGGTTTCCTAAGATTTCCAAGGATCCCACCACAATTCCGACCCGAAACAGTGCTCCAGTAGCATAATGCATAGCCAACACTCTAATGACTTGATGTGAAATACCACACACGTCCTTGCGTTCAAACTTCCCAAAGGACAGTGGTGTACGATCTGAAGCTATGAAGAGTTTTAGAGATGCATGTAAGCTAAAGAGCAAGTTAATTGGCTGAATGCAGAGATGCTCAATTTTCACAGGACAGCTGAGGGATGTTGATATATTTCTGAAAGACTTTGGTAATTTTTTTACAAAAATATCACTTCTTGTCCCACTGGAATGTGAAAGTTTCGTTGGTATCAAACTTTCGACTTCCTTTAGAAATCTCAAAATAAACCCATCGTCAATATTAGCTATTGCTGCTTGTAGACCAAATTCCACCCTCTTGGTCACGGAATTGTCCAAGATAGTTGTTCCTTGGACTATTTGAAAATGTAGAAAACTCACGGATTTGAGGACTGCAAACTTTTCCGATATACTGAGATTCTGAAGACTGGGCAGTGTGAGTTGTGATGGGTCGGGAATGTTTTGTGGTAAGAACAGTACAGGGAAGTCATACAAGCCTTTAGTATGGAACAGTTGATTGTCCAACTGAATGACCCCGACGCATGCAGATATGCATGAGTGACTTTCCGATTCCTCTATAGAAATCTGTCCAGAAGGGTAATAAGCCACAAAAAGTTCATCAATGGAAACTCGGAGAACTTCGGAGACTTCTACAGAACTTGATGTCTCGTCTTTCAGGGAGACAGTGAGATGTCTTACTCTCACACCAACTGTTATATCCATACTTGGGGCTGTAGGTTTGAACACAATTTCCTGTAAATTCTCAGAAATATTTTCTTGATGTATATAAGTGTCATGAGAGTTCGAAGGGATTTCCTCTGCTACTCTGGTAACGGTCTTTTCCTGTCCTGTCAGACGACTGCGGATTTCTTTGGCGGATACTTCAGCTTTGCTGATTGGTTCTATGGTAATGAATGTCACCATGGCAACTTTCATGACCTTGACCTTGACATCAAAACATCCAGGAATAGGCACAAACATTTCCATTTTAGAGTTTACATCAATTGCACGACTCCATATTAGACACTTTTCATCAGGACTTTTTTCAGCGTTTCCGACTTGAGCTGACGTTAGATTGCGGAGATCTTTACTGTTCACAGCAAAATGTAGACTTGGGATGAGAGAGTTGGAAATGTCTTCACCAAATATACCATTGATTAGGCTTGGTGTGTAGAAGACATTTTGACCCTCGGGAATAAATGGAGGTCCTCCCAATAATTCCGTCTCCTCCTGCACCGTAATATCTACAATTCAAAGATCAAGTATGTATTCTGAATCAGATTTCCAAATGATAAATGGTCTAGTCTTGTTGTGCTATGTTGTGTTTTTTTTTCATCAGTTGATTTTTAACTATTAACACATGAAAAAGTGCGAGTTTTACAAAGACTAGAACATCTCTGTAGGATATCTAGTATCGCTGTTTAATGAATTTGCAAAAAGCGGTCAAATGCGACCTTTGACCATTTAACCTTGACCTATGACTACCTTACCACGAGGAGATTCAGACTTTGATGTTGTGATACTTTTGGGTAAACATGAACCAAATCTGTTAAAGTTCTAACAAAATGATGTGGAATGGGACGGACTGAACTGGACTAAGGTACATTAGTAACACTCTATAAAACAGAGAGGACATAAAAGTCATTGTGTTAAGCACCTAACATGACTCTTCATGTTCATTGTAACTGACTGAGAGTTAGTCAGGAATATACAGCAATGGTAAAGACTTATCTAGAAGCACTGTCACGGTTATTACATGTATTTTCGATGGAACCCATTTCTTTCTATTTTCAGGGATAGAATGAATTTGTGAAAAATATCTACATTGGAAACCAATTTTATAGAGAAAAAGTTCATGTCACGATTTCAATGAAAAATGTGTCCTGTTTGCTTCCAGATTTGGTAAAATTGCATGATCCTCAAATTATACAACCTTGAAAAGTAACAGTAATGATAGGTATTAATTCTTAGAGAAATACAACACTTTAAAAGGTATGGTGTAGCTTCTTCTAAAAACATGTTTCTCAAAGAAAGACGGCTCCAATCATGGAGAATCCTAACTGAAAGAACAGTGTGTGTCGGTCCCTAGTGTTGAACAGCATGAAACTCACTTGGGGCTATGATGTTGGCGTTTTGATGGCCATAGTACAGTGGAACATTGGTTGCATTCTGCAGTAGACAAGATGGTGAATTATCCTTCCGCATCACAAAGTAGGCCACACCATTCCTCTCCTGCCCTGTGATACACAATGGCTCTGTCATTCGTCCTGGCTTTCTATTGGGGACAGAAACTGTAGTCCGAACTGCATTTTTATTGGCCAGAAGTCGTACTGGATTTGACCAATCAGAATCATTGACACATTCTTCTGTTTTGATTGGTTGAAGGAACATGTAATGAACCAATGAATCTTCTTCCTGAAGCAGGTCACTGCCCTGTGAATTGTCCAGTGACCACACGGGAAGAGGATAAATGTCTGTGTCCTGTTTACTGACCTTTGAATGGTCAGGAAAGCTAATCCAGGCCGAATCACCTAGAATCGTTCTTTGAATCTGCAAAACAAGTCAGGGAATGTATGGTGAATACATTAGATTCATATAAAACTATAATATAATTTACATTAATTATCATGTGTGAAGGTTACATAGTGGTGATTAACTGACTCGTCTTTCACTTAGACAACTGGGGTTTATTCCTTGATCACATGTTAAAAAGTTTTATTTTTCCTAAAGTACTGGGATTTCTTCCCCACAGTAAAAAACCCTGATGTGCTTCAGTCATGGGCTAACATGAGTGACTAATGTCAGCTTTTACTTTGCTTTGCAATTATTCCAAAAACAAATAAGTTTATATTTTTTTATTGAAGTGTATGAAATCACGTTAGATTCATTTCTCCTCTGATACCATACCTGTCCCATCCTTGGACAAGCACACTGTAACACTGCCTTGTAGGACTGTCCTGTTAAATTGGTTATGCAGATAGACTCTAGGATAGTAATCACTCTCATCCTGTGGCGAACAGATGACTGGACAGTGAGAAGGTACACCTGTAAACAATAAGGGTCATGTAAGGACAACAAATTTTTTCAGGCATCAAGTTGGAAGAGTCTGATGGGGTCCGTGTAATGAAATACTTAATCAGTGATGTCTAGATAGCATTCTGCAAGATACACTTCCATCGCAGTCAAATTGAAGTTACAGTCAGCTGGAAACCTTTTGCTCAACTTACAATTTCCTTTTCGGAATCACAAACCAACGTTTGCTAGGTGATAGAATCACTATTGAAACTTAAAAGACAATAATTCTTCAAATTCAAGTTATGAGCAAAATTGAAACAAGAACGAAAGATTTAAGGAATTTGGTCGCATTGGCGTCTGTGACAGCTTTTTGTTCATTACCTTATTCTCACTGGCTTGTGTGATGGTGGTACTTTCTTACCTTGGCCTTGTTGGCTAATGTGACAGCAATTTTTTCTTACCTTATTCTCACAGGCTTGTGTGACATATATTAGTTCTTACCTTGATCTCACTAGCTTGTGTAACAGATATTAGTTCTTACCTTAGTCTCAGTAGCTTGTGTAACAGATTGCGTGACAGATATTAGTACTTACCTTAGTCTCACTAACTTGTGTGACAGATATTAGTACTTACCTTGGTCTCATTAACTTGTGTGTCAGATAACCTTGATCTTACTAGCTTGTCTGACAGATATAAGTTCTTACCTTAGTCTCACTAGCTTGTGTGACAGATATTAGTTCTTACCTTAGTCTCACTAGCTTGTGTAACAGATATTAGTTCTTACCTTAGTCTCAGTAGCTTGTGTGACAGATATTATTTCTTACCTTGATCTCACTAGCTTGTGTGACAGATATGAGTACTTACCTTAGTCTCACTAACTTGTGTGACATATATTAGTACTTACCTTGGTCTCATTAACTTGTGTGTCAGATATTAGTTCTAACCTTGATCTCACTAGCTTGTCTGACAGATATAAGTTCTTACCTTAGTCTCACTAGCTTGTGTGACAGATATTAGTTCTTACCTTAGTCTCACTAGCTAGTGTGACAAATATTAGTTCTTACCTTGATCTCACTAGCTTGTGTCGCAGATATTAGTTCTTATCTTGGTCTTACTACCTTGTGTGACAGATATTAGTACTTACCTTAGTCTCACTAACTTGTGTATCAGATATTAGTTCTTTCCTTGATCTCACTAGCTTGTGTAACAGATATTAGTTCTTACCTTAGTCCCACTAGCTTGCGTGACAGATATTAGTTCTTACCTTGGTCTCACTAGCTTGTGTAACAGATATTTGTTCTCACCTTAGTCCCACTAGCTTGTGTGACAGATATTAGTTCTTACCTTGATCTCACTAGCTTGTGTGACAGATGTTAGTTCTAACCTTAGTTTCACTCGCTTGTGTGACAGATATTAGTTCTTACCTTGATCTCACTAGCTTCTGTGACAGTGATACGGGTGTGTACATATCCGTCGAGATACAACACCTGACCTATATCAGGGCGATATCGCTGTAGGTCTACTTCCTCATCAGATAAGGGAATACTTCCTGTACATACCACACCGCTGCCGATCCTTAAACCCAGCATTATCTCCCCCTACATCAACGAACGTAAACATGTCAGTAATGAATTACAATGTGTGTACTGTATCCTCCAAGAAGCCCACGAGCCAAATTAAAATTTTCCTTTACGTCAAGAGGCTTACTGTATCACAATGAAATACCATTGGTTTGCAATTCTTTTCAAAAGCCATTACCCCTGGTGGGCTTAATATTATTGAGAAATTGTCAAGTTAAAGCCAAGAAAATACAGAGTAAGAAAAAACTAATGAAATAATATCAAGAATATAATATAAATAATTAATGATGTTATCAAAGAAATAATCTAGCTAATAAATAATATAAAGTACGATGTCATCAATGTTATAATGTAAACATTGTTAGCTGTCAGCTGATTTTGTTTTGTATCTTAAGGAACAGATCATACCTGAAACCTTGGAGGACTGTATGTTTTCCCTGACGGTAATGTCCATTGTGACCCAGTGGTGTCCATAACAATGAGGTCAAGGTCACTTTGATTGGTCATCAGGCACCAGGGCGACAAGTTGACCAGTAGTGTGTTGGCTCCCGGCCAGTATTCAGACAGATGAATGTTGAAGGTCACAGAGAGGTCAGCTGAGTCCACATCAGGGACATCCACCGATTCTGTACAGCTTCCAGCATGTGGAGCCGAATACACTGCCTCATCACCATAGCTACAAGACAGAAGATCATCAATTTTGAAATGAACAAATGACAGTAGCTCTTCCAAATACAGTTTATTCAAAATGCTGTTCAGCAAAACACAACTTCATGTTATGGTGATTAAGTTTAACATGTTTGAAAATGGGTGGTGATCTCCAGACAAACATTAGCTTATGATGGACAAACCACGCTATGTCATAATATGTTTTGTCATAATTTTAGACAAGTGCATGAAAACGTTATGACAAAAGAGAGTACCTACAAAAATCTCATTTATGTATGTATCTTTAACTGTAATCTGGTCAAAAATCCCTTAATTTAAGGAAAAAAAATCACAGATCAAGCCCTTCTGTGATGCTTGAGACCAAATTAGATCACTGGTGGAAAAACTGGTTATTTACTTTTGTGAATATCTTTAGGAAAACCTTTTAAGTTCGTATTTTATTCAAACACTAAAAACATAGATATAAGTACTTTTCAAAGCATAAATGCCAAATCATAACCAGAATTGCAGTTTTTACAGGCAAGGGCTAAAATTCTAGGAGATACTCTATTTATATAACCCAGAAAGTTTGTCTAAGACTGACCCTGTACCTACCTGTCATAGCTCTGGGAACAGTAAGGCCAATCTGTAGGGGGCACCACCTTCCACACATCTGAAAGATCATCTGGGTTTTGCTTACTGATGGCCGTACGTTCTACCTGGTCAATAAGGCCAGTGGTCAGTGTGAGAGCCTGGCTGACCATCTCCCTGTTCCTGTGGGAAAAATAGAGCATTCTGCTGATAAAAGGACAGTATCATCATTACATCAACTTGGAAACTGGTGAATTAAATAAAGAATCTCTAAATTCATTCTGAGCGAGATCTACTTGGACAATAGACATGTTACACAGGCATAGGTCTCTTGGTCTTGATGTCAAAAATGTCAGAAGTATGTTCACATCTATATTCTTATTTACTTGCAACTTAGCAGCTGTTATGAAAACTTATAACAAGAGGCCCATAAGGCCTGTATAAAACATCTCAATAATTCAGCAATAATATCAATATGTATTTTTATTATTTTATCAACAGTCCCTGCCCCTCTACCCCACCAAGTCCTTCTATTTCTACCAAACTAAAATCCATTCACCAAAGGATGCTTGTGACAAAACTTGGTAAAAATTTGTTCATTGCAATATATTCTGAAAGATATCAAAGACCCTTTTAACAAAGTTCTGTCAAATTTCCTTAATCTGAACTCCCCCTCCCCCCCCCTCCCCCAAAAAAAAAATCAACCACTTTGTGAAAAGTCTTTTCTTTGGCACCCACCCTCTTTGCTACAAATATAGGCAAATGAAGGTACAGAAAGAAAGATACCGTATTTATTCCAATAAACGCCCCAGGGGCATGAAATTTTTCAGACAGGGGGCGATTAATAGAACACAAAATTTCATAATTTGTTGGTCGTGACATGCCATGGCTGCCACTTAAAAACATTGTTTAACAAACTAACGAATTACTCAGCAAAGAATGCATTTGAAAATTGCAGTAATTCCAACATCGTTGTAGCTTTAAACATTGTTGTCAATTGCATTCTGATAACCTGAATTCTTGTATGAAATGACACGATGTCAATCGTGTCAGCTTCATTCAAAAACGTACAATGTTCATCATCGCTTGTAGGCCTAGTTTGCATAACAAAATAAAAAAACACAGCGGTATATAAGCCAGTCTGTTTCTTAATAAATCCCACATACCTGATAACAATGTCTGGGACAAAATGAAATTACGAGACTGCTTTCAAGCTTAAAGTAATCACCTTCGCAGAGGAGAAGGGTAAACATGCCGCCGCGAAAGTGTTTCGTGTTGACAGAAAACGAGTGCGGGACTGGTGTCAAAACAAAGAAAAATTAAAAAATCTTTCTAAAACATCTAAACGCTGTAAAGGAGGTGGGAGGCATGTCAGATATGAAGATATTGACAAAAATCTGATGAGATGGCTACAGGACAGACGGGAAGCCGGAATACGAGTGACTGGGAAAGCATTGCGGTTTGAGGCCCTGCGTATGCATAAGGCAAATGGTAGTCAATCGTTCAAAGCCTCATATGGATGGTTTTCTAAATTCAAAAAGAGACATAACATTTCGTTCAGGCGATCTACGCATGTGGCACAACATGAAGTTTCATTAATTGATGATCGTATTGACAGTTTTTTGAATTTCGTGTTAAGAATGCGTCGGCTACGAGAATACCCTGATAGCGATATCGCTAACATAGACGAAACCCTGGTGTGGTTTGACATGCAAGGAAAATCGACATTGGCAATAAAGGGGGAAAAGGAGGTCAGAGTTTACAGTACTGGCCACGAAAAACAAAAAATAATGGTGACACTGGCAGCATATGCCAATGGGACTAAAATCCCCCCCACCACCACCTTGTGCACATGCCAGGCATTCGTCCCCTTCCGAAAGATGACATACCAAGTGGTATTATGGTATACATGTGCGGGGCCGGACAAAAATCCTGGGCAAACGAGGAAAGTATAAAATTTTGGTTAAAAAAACTCTGGGGTGTGAATAATACAGCTAGGCGGTTATTAGTATGGGACGCTTTCCGTGGTCATCTTACTGAAGATGTAAAAAAACTGGTTCGTCAAAAATATGATTCAGACATCTGTGTTATACCCGGAGGATGTACATGTAAGCTACAGCCAGCCGATGTGTTGTGGAATAAACCCTTCAAACAAAAACTTGGAGAGTTGTATGACGAATGGTGTTTCAGTGGCCCCATTGAGAAAATCAAAGCAGGGAATCGTAAAGTCCCATTTAAAGCTGTAATGTTGTCTTGGGTCAAGACAGCATGGGATAGCATTAGCCCGGACACAATCAGAAGATCGTTCAAAAAATGCGGTATCACAAATTCGCTGGACGGTAGTGAGGATCATATTTTCCAGCATGATTCTGACGATGAGGAATTCCAGGGGTTTAGTGAAAAGGATGTCCAAGCTGGAGATGACGTTTTGCAAAATTTAATGGGTGATGTTAACGCGCCTTCTATTCCACAAATAGAACTGAGTTAAAGGGAGACTGGCGAAAGTGAAAGTGAAGACAGCAGTACGTACGGCAGTCCCGGCCGTTAGGCCGGCAGTATATTGAAATGAACCGTGGATTAAATTGATATTACTTGTGTACATGTCGTGACAGTGTAATTTTCTTGTGCCAAAATTCATTTGTTCATGTTCATGGATACCAGGAATTTAAAATTTATTAAAAGGTAAGCTTTGTAACCTGACTCCTAAGTTGTTGAAATTTACTGAGAAAACAGGTGGGGGATGTTTATTAGAGACGGGGCGTTTATTGGAATAAATACGGTAGTATCCTCAGATTAACAACTAATACAAAAGACAATAAATTCACATTGAATATCTGAAAATTATACAAACTTGAGTTTAAAGGATAAAGAGTGAGATACATCCGCTCCAGAACAGCATAACTGGAGTTCTCTCCCTTGACCAGGAATCTCCAGCTGTTGTTGTGTTTTCAGTTTTGGGGTGTCTATTTGTACAAACACTGGCCGTGGTAGATGTGACCGCAGCACAAAGAGAGGGCTCAGCAGTACCTGAACAAAATACAAAGTGAGGACTCAACAGTTGCTGTGCAAAACACAAAGTGAGGACTCAACAGTCGCTGTACAAAACACAAAGTGAGGACTCAACAGTCTCTGTACAAAACACAAAGTGAGGACTCAACAGTCGCTGTACAAAACACAAAGTGAGGACTCAACAGTCGCTGTACAAAACACAAAGTGAGGACTCAACAGTCGCTGTACAAAACACAAAGTGAGGACTCAACAGTCGCTGTAAAAAACACAAAGTGAGGACTCAACAGTCGTTGTACAAAACACAAAGTGAGGACTCAACAGTTGCTGTGCAAAACACAAAGAGTGAACTCAACAGTCGCTGTACAAAACTCAACTGTGTCTAGAGATCCAAACAGATGAAAAACACATGTTTAACTCCAGCAGAATTTTTCAATCACAAGTATTAAGATTTTAACAATACCATAACATGTTATTACGGACATGTTTCTCGGTGAATATCCTTGTGTAATGGTATTAGTACATAAACATCATTTGAAAAAATTTCAGAAAGGAAAACAAATAAAGTCACAAATGCATTGAACATTTGCAAAAATTTATACACAAATCAAGTTTGTTGGATCACAATTAAACTTAGCTCTTACTCTTTTTGACTGAAATGTAGGCCTTTTGATAAATCAAAAATTTTTAACCTGAAATTTTGCCTAAAAAAATAAAGGTGCAAATTAAACTGGAGCTAAATATAGACAAAATATTAAAAATATGAACACCATTGAATGTACATGAATTTTGAGATATACTCTTCCAAGTAGAATCTACTCATCCAAAGATTTAAACTGTAAAATTTTCTCCAAATGAAAAAAGATAACACAAAACATGACATCATCCTCCACGCCCAGCTGTTTGAAAGAAAGACACATAATCATATATAAACATATAGATATTACAACAAATTCAATTTCTATGTTACTTTTAACCATTCCATACAAAGTATTGAAGTGGAGAACTTCTAACTGAGTACTAGCTCGATGCCTGTACAAAGTTTTGAGTACCAGATAATTACTTTCAAAGGTTTAAGAGAACTGGTGTGAAACAGGAGATCCTAGAGGGATCTTGGCACCCATCATCGATAGCATGTTTGCTCTTTCACTTCTTTTCTTTTCTCTTCCTGTATTTGCTCTTAATGATAAGAAATTAGAATATTCCTTTGAAGAAAAAGCCATGATAATCTATACCTGCCAAATCCAAAATGGCCGTCTGGAAGACATTTTATCTTTTCTGATCTGTCCCAAAATCAAACGGGCACAAGTAGAAATGAAAGGGAACATACATATGAAATTTGAGAGAGCTGCATTTAGTTCTCCTTAAGAAATTATGTATAAAAATTTTTACTAAGTGAAATCCAAAATGGCTGCCTGTTGACCATTTTGCTTTTCTGATCAAACTCAAACAGTCACAACTAGGGACCAAGAGAAACATATCCATGAAATTTGAGAAAGACCTATGCTATCTTGCACAAGAAATAGCCATAACAAATTTTTGAAGTCAAAATCCAAGATGGCTGCTTGTAGGCCATTTCTTTTTTCTGATCAGAACCAAACAAGCTCAACTAGGCATCAAGGGAAACATACACATGGAATCTGAAAAAGATCTACACTGTAGTTCTCAAGAAATTGTGATAACAAACTTTCAAAGTAAAAATCCAAGATGGCCACCTGTCGGCCATTTTTTTTTCTGACCAGGCCTAAAATTAGATAGACACAACTAGAGACCACAGGGAACCTACATCTGATATTTGCGAGAGATGCATCAAGTTCTTTTCAAGAAAAAATGATAACAAACTTCATTGAATAGATCCAAAATGGCTGTCTGTCAGCCTGTTTGTTTTTTATCAGTCCCAAAATCAAACAGGTACAACTAGAGAACAAGGAGAACCTACATATGAAATATGAGAAAAATCCGTCTGTTACTTTTCAAGAAATAGTGATAACAAAAACTGGTTATGGACAGACGGATGAATGCACAAACATACACGGCGCAGCCAAAATTAATATCCCCTGCAAATGCATTTCACGGGGGATAACAAAACCAGATGAGGCATACATTGGTATATACCCTTCCAGGTCTAGTGTGACCTTTGACCCTTTAGTGTTGTCCAATGACCATTAAGATCTTATCAGTGGATACCATAGTGTTAGTTAACTAAATCTAACCATGTCTTCATATTCATATTGTACACAAACTCAAGTTTAAGTCTTAAGCTGAACACAAAATTGCAAAACAGGGTTTTTTTTTTTTTTTTTCACATATCAAAATTTTGTAAATTTAGCAATCCTATCAAAACTGCATCAACTGAAATTGAAAACTTTGCCCACATGCCTTGTCTGTTCACGTATCATGGCTATCAGTGCCTTTGACACAAAATCATAAAACAATTGATTCACAAAAATTTCAAGGTGTACAAATTGGATATTTCCACCAGCAATCAAGGATGTTTTGTACTATTTACTGTGTTTAACTCTCTTAACTGGTGTACTCATGACTTGTGAAATAAAATTGAAGTCCTGACTGCAAATATGCAAATTCTATGAAAATATTTCTTTTTTAAATTCCTAATGGATTTCTACAAAGCAAGGCTCTCCAATACTGGTTTAACTGTTTTCATGAAAATTTCAATTACAGGTAGTATTTTAGCGATAGTGATAACTTCTGAAAACAAGAGGCCCATAGGCCAGTCATAATGCATCGTGTAACATGTCATAGAAATGATTCTATTCAGAAAAGTAATGTAACTTTAACTATATTGTACACATAATACAAATGGAAAATGTGTAAACATTAACTGCTGTCTCATGCTTAGGTTTCTAACCAAGTTTGAATTAAAAGAACTCCAGATTTGAATTTTCCTATATATATAATATCCTTTTTCCCCCTCCCTAAATGAAAATGTGAGACCCTGGCATCATGAAAATTACGATTTTGGTAAAAGGTCATTTCATCCATAAAGACTACTTGATTCTACCATACCTGGGATTCGATAAGAAGATCTTTGAAATTTCAATCTATTCAACACATTTTTGGCCCCACTTACCAACCCCTTGAGGTCAGCCACCGTCAATATGTGCATTTCATAAAACTGTCACCTTACACTAATAATATTCTAACCAGGTTCGAACTATTTCCATTAGAAAATAAACAAACAATGTTCAAAAATGTGATTGTCCTGTATAAACTATAGTAAACTTTCCCCTCTTCCCTTGAGGAAATGTGAGACCCTTTTGGGTCATGAATTTTACAATGTTGGTAAAGCATCTGTAGGCCTTTTCATCAATGAATAGTACTTGATTCTACTATACCTGGGATTTGAGAAGAAGATTTTCTGAAGTTTCAATCAATTTGACCCTTTCTTGCTCTGCACCTCAGGCCTCTGGGAGTTCGGGACCATATAAATTTACAATTTTGGTTTGCCTTTAGTCAGAAAACATTTTTGTAAAATTTCATTGAAATTGGTTCAGGAGTTTTCCAGATTAAGTTGAAAATGTGTAAAGTTTACGACACGTGACACAGGACGCCGGACAAAAGATCACAATAGGTCACCCTGAGACTTTGTCTCAAGTGACCTGAAAATTGATAAACCATGATAGCTGAATCAGAACAAGACCTACATATTATTGTTACTATGAAATAACATAACAAATTTAAGATCTCTATCTGTTAATGTGTAAATAAATGAAAGCAAAATGATGACAAAATGATGTATAAGCGGAACACTATAGGCTATGAAATAGAGGGACGTCAGAAGTCCTTTTCAGACCAAGGTACATGCAATGAATAAAAGGCGATCAATTTCCAGCTGTTTTTCCCTCGTTCAGTTTCAAAATAAATAAGGCAAACTAAAAATCAGTTTATGCGGTTTGACAGCCGGTTTTTCTCATGAACTTGCAAACAGCTATAAAACAAACTTCAACCGACAAATTCAAGATAATCAATGATCAGATATTATTTACATATTGTAATGCAATTTAGTCAACTTACACGTGTGACCAAGAGGACCTCAAATATGTTAATTGGTAATGATTTATTTTGCGCTTTTTCACAAGATAGCTCAAAAATATAAAAACCACCAAACAGTTATATTAAAAGAAGTCGGTTTTTCCTTCAAACATAAAGCAGAGTTATTGACTTCAAATCAGTATAAGAACTGTATTACTATTTTTGCACACAAATTTTCTCCACTCAAACTTTATTTTCTTTCCTAATTTTTTTTTTTTTTTTTGCCTTTTTCAAGAACAAACTGAAATTACATTATATTATTTATAAACATCATAGAAAAAAACCATGTTAAATATACAGTTTTACTCCCTCAAAAAATATCATTATATCACACCACAGGACATTATTTTCACATTGTCAAGTCTTTACACCATCACGAATACCAATATCTACAAGGTCCCGGAGGTCACTAAAACTGAAAATGCTACAAATGTATTAGCTCTACAGGTACAACGTTGTTTGGCAATTGTTGCTGTAATTAGAGACAACAAAATGTATGATATTACTGTAATTTTAATACAGTAAAGGTATTTTATTTTTCGAGTTCTATTTTTGCTGCTGTAAAATCATTATATATATTTGTGGGGCTCAAATCTTTTGGTTTCCCAAAAATATTCACTTTTTGTTGGCACTTGATTTTGCGGATAAATTTTGCTCACAAAATACACTCATACTATGATATATGTCAATTCTGATCAGTTTATCATGTCATGAACATATAATCATTTAGAGTAACCACGAATGCCATGAAAATAAACCCCCCACAAAAATTCATAATTTTTCAGTAGATGTTTCTAAGGATGAGATAATACAATGATACAAAAATACATTGCAAATGAAATTGATCATAAAAAAAATCCATATCACTATTTCTGCAATAATTGCATCTCTTTTTTATTTAAGTAAAATCACAAAAAAATAACCTGTCTTTACTGTACAGAGTAGAAAAATACTTTGAGAATTATGGTTGAAAAACTTGACATTGTGAAAATGATACCCAAAACTTCTTTTTAATGTCCAAAGTGCTTATTGACTTACCATCCGCTGACTAGCTGTTACATACTTTTTCTTCTGGAAATATGGGAGTATGTTCTGTTATAGTAATCACAGTTCGTGGCACGGATATGTCGTTTTGATAAGGCACGGATATGTCGTTTTGATAAGGCATTGTACTTGATACAAATACCATCGTGCCTCAAATTTGTATGACATAGTAAGAGTAAACGGAGACCTACACGCATTCACAAACGTCACCTTTTTGTAGGAGTTTGCATTTATACCTTTAACTAGTTTACAGTTTCTATAAATAATTGAAATTGTGTACTTAATACAGTAAAACACAGATAAATCGAAGTCGACGGGACAAAAATGAAATATTTGACTTATCCAATGGTTCGAAATATCCGAGTCTCTCTGAATGAAATATTTTGAAACAAAATTCAATAAATACACACCCCAGAACATTCTATATTGATATAACATTGATAGCAGATGAGTTACAAAAAGGTGAAGGTCGGGGCAACATCGCTAAAGCATAACTTTACAGGTAAAGCACTGTCTGAGGATATACCGTAAACAAGAACAGAACAAAACTAGCACTTCATACATATATATCCAGTTAATCACAAACAAGCATGTCAGTGACAAGCTAGTATTTTCATTAATCAGCGGGGCAGTAGTTAATGCTTTCTGTTTTTTTGGTTTCCAGCATCCATGCGCAAAAATAAAGCCCACAAACAAAATACAGCAGATTTACAGTAAACAGGCTACAGTGTACATAATGTATTTTGTTTTAAGTTTGGTAGCCTAATTCTGTAGAAATTCTAACTTTCACTTGTGCACCTGTGTAAACTCAGGGATTACTGTCGATCATAAATTATACTAGAGCTTATTAACACCAATACCGCTGACTGAACACACACAGTCGTTCAGACCAAAGCCAGGAAATTTTTACCCGAGACACCTAAATGTTCGCCACAAAGAAATAAATTTTGATAGCATAGGATGGACCAGATGATATATTTGACATAGACACAGTATTTGACTCAACAGTGTTTGAATCATCTGTGTTTTATTTACTAAGATAAAGAGGAGAAAAAATCGGGACCAAACAAAACATTTGACTTATACAATGTAGTCGATTCAAGCATTTTCAACAACAAATGAGTTTTACTGTATACAGCATGGTAGAGTAAATGGTGCCCTATTTGATGACAGAATGTCTCTGGTGTCGATATGGTCTAATAAACTACCAAAATGATGGCTAGCAGCCTGTACTATTTATAGTATAAGTGACCCAGTTTTTGACTGCAAAAGTTGAAAGTTAAACTTGTACAAGAACTGCAGCCTGTAAAGCATTTTTTAACATACCAATTGTACATACGTACAAATGGTTTTCCTATATACACTTGAGTGTATAATAATCTACAACACAACATAACAGTTTTCACACCTCTGTGTCCAGCTAAAACCTTCCATATAAGACGACGATGGTGACTGTATATGACCATCACTTTTGTAGTTTAACCAAAATCAACAACACATGTAATCATAAATTATCTCACACACATTTACAACAGTCAGTTTGTTCTATGATGAACAGGTTATGGTATTCTTACCTTCGTGTTGATTGTACTTTTGTAATGAGAGCAGAGGACCCTACACCATATATGGAAGTGGGAAGCATCTGCTTGTTGGATCTGCAATAGAGTGACATTTCACTTACATAATGTATATCTCACAGTAACATATACAGTGGAACCTATCTATAAAGCCCACTACACCGTTAGAGAATTTTGACCTTTATAAACAGGTATCTGTTATATACAGATGGCTTTAATAGAGAGGTGTTATATATATACAGGTGGTTTTTATATAAACAGATATCTATTATATAAGATAGCATCTAAAGACATGTATCTGCTATATTCAAGTGGCCTTTATAGACAGGTATTTGTTAAGTACAGGTGGCATTACATAAAAACTTACAAAGTGAAACCACTAAGTGTGTGTTTCATTTTGCCAATTTGTGTTTCAAATAAAATTGTTTGTGACTGAAAGTTTATTTCTGATTTATATATGTTTAGCATTTCTCTGTCATGAACTGAAGTCTCTTTGGTGACTTCGTGAACAGTGATGAGTGGGGTGTCAGGAGAACAGGTGACTTGATGGAGGGTGATGACAGGTATCATTAGGACAGGTGATTAGATGACCAGTGATGAGTTGATTACAGTAGGACAGGTGATTTGATGAACAGTGATGAGTGGGTTACAGTAGGACAGTTGATTTGCTGAACAAAGTTCAGGGGAGAGAGAGTTTAAGGAGTTGCACTGATAAATATTTCTTGGGTACATTCTAAATGGAAAGTTTGTCTGAATGTTTTAACTCACTTTTACAGTTCTTTTCTCCTTCATTCTGTCTCCAGTGATATGTATATCATGTGACCAGTTGCCATGGGAACCTAGTGGGCGGAGCTTGATGCTTATCACCTCTTCAGGCTCAAGGACAAACGAGGGCAATTTTTTATTGTGATGGAGCTCATGGTCAAATCCATCATTATTTGTTGTAGTCTTGACCTTGACCTCAAAAGGTAATGTCAAACAGCTGAACAGCATCAGTTGACCTCTGACCTTTATCTATGAAAAATACAAATAAATGAATAAATAAATATGTACTAATAAAAACAGCTTAAGTCCTTGGACATAGTTTAGTTTAATTGTGATATTGTTAGACTGTAAATGATGAATTCTTCTTTTTTCTGACCTTCAGAATCCTTGCCCAAAGGTGATGCTGATCAATATGATTTTGATGTTTTATTGAATTTATCACCTCAATGCTTCATACAATCCATTTCGTTTCTAAATGAATTAATTACATATCACTAAACACAATTCCTACATGATTATGTAAAGTTAAGTTAGAGATTTAGGGCTATAAACTACTACAGACTCCAAGCAATTTCATACAAAAAAATTACCCTCGTTGGAATCAAATCAAACCAATATATAAATAAGCTATAAGAATAGCTATGGTCCTCACCTGTTTCTGGACATTGGTCAGCTGTGTGATGTAGATGATGAGGCTGTAGATCTGATCATTTGTACGTACTGACCGCACAACTTGACCAACGCTGTCCACATCAAATGGCTCACACCATTTCCACACTTTGCCATCCAGGCATACATGAAGTTGCTAAGAAAAATAAAACAAATGGATTTCTATCTTTTTTCAAAATTCACACTCATCTGGCAAAGATGATTCATCTTCATAAAATCATGCTCAGACCAAATTTGATCAAAATCCAATCATCCCACAGGAGGAGTAGGATTTTAAAGATAATTGCTCTATTTCCCCTATTGGGACCCACCCTCCCACTTCATGGGGGAAGAGACCCACCCTTTATAAAAAAATATAACTTTCTTTTGCCAAACAATGCTTCAGACCAAAGTTCAACAAAATCCAATCACTGCTATGGGAGAAACAGGATTTTAAATAATTTGATCTATTTCCCCTATTGGGCCCCATCCCTCCTGCCCAAGGGGTCCAAGACACACCCTTTTTTACAAAATTAATTCCCCTTTACCTAAGAATGTTGCAGACCAAATTTGATAAAATTCAATCAGTCCTTTAAAGTAGGATTTTAAAATGTCTTCTTTAGGCCCCTGGACTTCAGATCCCTGAGAGCTGAAACCAACCCTTTACAAAAAATTTTGTTCAATTTCCCTCAAGGGTGCCCCTGATCAAATATGGTAAAAATCCTCTTAATCATTTATGACTAGTAAAGATTTTTAGGGGAAAAGTTGACTGACAGACAGAAGGATGGATGGATGGATGGATGGATTGATGGATGATGGGCAACAGACAGATGGATAATGGATGCCATAGTATGAAATACAGCTCACTTGGCCTGGTGAACTAAAAAGCAAATCCTAAAACTTGTTATTTTAAGGATCACTTTACTTCAATGAATTCCGTGAATTAAATTTACGTTACAAGGCACCCTTTTCATACACAGACCTGCTTTGACTTGTGGGTTCGCCAGCTATAACAGTGCATCTTCCTTGGCATCAGCACGAGGTTCTCGTCCGTCCCAACCTACAAACCACAGGTAAGAGCAGTTCGACTTAATTCACATTTATTGTATGACAGAAGAAATTTGTAATTTAAGATAAGAAATCACTTAATAATCAATCAAGCGTGCTGTTTTTTGAGTCGAAAGTGATCTTAATTTATCTGTAGGATGGACGTCATTCCTTTGACAACTATGAGTAGATCTATGATAATCATACACCTACTTGTCCAAATCTGATCGAGTTGTGTGTATCATTACATATGACATAGTGGCTGTATACAACCCGGGATCTGTCCTCACTGTCTGACAGCATCTGCAAAATACAGTGTTACAGAGAATAAGATATTTCGATATGAAATATTTCAAGATTCTTACTAAACAGAGAATTACAACGATTAATTCGACATTTATATATTGTATACAGCAGATATTTATGTATATTTTGTTGTATCTTTTTCACGTAATTTATATATAAGTCTAATGGGTTATTTTAGTAATTTTGAAAATTGTCAGTGAGACATTCAGCTTGTATGATGTATACCATATAAAACAGGACAATAATGTAGGAACAGAAGGACAGACATGGTCAGACAGTTAAACTAACTACAGGCCTGTGAAGCATTACTGAGGTTGTGAACAGACAGACACTGACATAGGGATGGAAGGACAGACATGGTCACACAATTTACTTGACTCATGGTCTGTGAAGCCTTTTTGAGGGTGTGAACAGACAGACACTGACATAGGGACAGAAGGACAGACATGGTTACAGAGTTTACCTGATTTCAAGTCTGTGAAGCATTACTGAGGGTGTAAACAGACAGACACTGACACAGGGACAGAAGGACAGACATGGTTACAGAGTTTACCTGACTCCAGGTCTGTGAAGCCTTATTGAGGGTGTGAACAGACAGACACTGACATAGGGACAGAAGGACAGACATGGTCACACAGTTTACCTGACTCCAAGTCTGTGAAGCATTACTGAGGGTGTGAACAGACAGACACTGACATAGGGACAGAAGGACAGACATGGTTACAGAGCTTACCTGACTCCAAGTCTGTGAAGCATTACTGAGGGTGTGAACAGACAGACACTGACATAGGGACAGAAGGACAGACATGGTCACACAGTTTACCTGACTCCAAGTCTGTGAAGCATTCCTGAGGGTGTGAACAGACAGACACTGATGTAGGGACAGAAGGACAGACATGGTTACAGAGCTTACCTGACTCCAGGTCTGTGAAGCATTACTGAGGGTGTGAACAGACAGATACTGACACAGGGACAGAGGGACAGACATGGTTACAGAGTTTAACTAACCCTAGGCCTGTGAAGCATTCCTGAGGGTGTGAACAGACAGACACTGACATAGGGACAGAAGGACAGACACTAATACAGAGTTTTATTGACTTCAGGTCTGTAAAGATGTACTGAGAATGTGAACAGACAGACACTGATGTAGGGACAGTTGGACAGACATGGCTACAGAGCTTACCTGACTCCAGGCCTGTGCAGCCTTACTGAGTGTGTGAACGGTCCCACATCCAACAGACAGCATCATCGGATTAACAGTTACATTACTCTCCACCAAGGGGCGCTAGTGTAAAATAAAAGTCAACATTTTCAGGAAATGTCCACATAGTAAGGAATGTCCTAATTGTCAGAAAATGTCCTAATTGTCAGAAAATGTCCTTATTGTCAGAAAATGTCCTTATTGTCTGAAAATGTCAGGAATGTCCACATTGTCAGGAAATGTCCACATTGTCAGGAATGTCCACATTGTCAGGAATGTGCTAATTGTCAGAAAATGTCCTAATTGTCAGAAAATGTCAGGAATGTCCACATTGTAAGAAATGTCCACATTGTCAGGAATGTCCACATTGTCAGGAAATGTCCACATTGGCATGAAATGTCCACATTGGCATGAAATGTCCACATTGTAAGAAATGTCCACATTGTCAGGAAATGTCCACATTGGCATGAAATGTCCACATTGTAAGAAATGTCCACATTGTCAGGAATGTCCACATTGTAAGGAAATATCCACATTGGCATGAAATGTCCACATTGTCAGGAAATGTCCACATTGTCAGGAAATGTCCACATTGGCATGAAATGTCCACATTGTCAGGAAATGTCCACATTGGCATGAAATGTCCACATTGTAAGATGTCCACATTGTCAGGAATGTCCACATTGTCAGGAAATATCCACATTGGCATGAAATGTCCACATTGTAAGGAAATGTCCACATTGTCAGGAATGTCCACATTGTCAGGAAATGTCCACATTGTCATGAAATGTCCACATTGTCAGGAAATGTCCACATTGTCAGGAATGTCCACATTGGCAAGAAATGTCCACATTGTAAGAAATGTCCACACTGGCATGAAATGTCCACATTGTAAGAAATGTCCACATTGTCAGGAATGTCCACATTGTAAGGAAATATCCACATTGGCATGAAATGTCCACATTGTAAGGAAATGTCCACATTGTCAGGAATGTCCACATTGGCAAGAAATGTCCACATTGTAAGAAATGTCCACATGAAATTTTGTTCATTTTTCATCCAAAAAGAACCTTATAATTTGTATCCTTTTAAGATAATTTTAAAGATTACTTACAGATAAGTGTGGTGTAAAGGTGATATCCCCAAACATCTCGAATGGCTTCACCATGCCCTGTTTTGTCAATGTTTTGTACTCAATGACCTCCAACTCTGTTATACAGTTCATCTACAACACAAAATCCTACACATTTATAATTTATCAAAGTCGGGTAAACTGGGGTTATCACTCTTCAATAGCATGTTTTATATATGTTGTAATCAAGGGATTATCTTCAAAAACATAATTTATATTATCATATAACTTCAACACAGACGTCGGTGATATTGTTTCAGGTGTTAATTTATGACTAGGTAAGTGAGGTACATGTATATCTACAAAATTCTCCATTCCACAAGATACGCTAGGAATATACTGATGCTGTTTCTAGTGTTGGAAATATCAGGAAAAAATTCACAAATACTACTGATCTGTCAATAAGCCCATACTTGGTAATAAGCCCATCCACATATGTTGTGGTTGGGAGGCAAAGTGTGATGTAATCACCTTTCACCTGGGTGTCCAAGTTCAAATGCTGGAATGGACAAGAACAGGTAGGGGGACCATGTTAATTTTCCAACGACAAGCAGAATTCCTTCTACAGTAAAATCCCTTTCCCACTGCCATCCAGGCCAACAAGTGATTAATATAAGCCCACAAACTTGTTCCACAATTGTTTTAAAAATAGATTTAAAGTCAAAGTTTGGTATCTTTTGATAATGTTGTTTAAAATTACTAATTAGTGCTTTATTACTGTCCTGTAATACGCCAAACTCCTTACTTTGGATAGGAATCTGACTGCTGGCCCCCATGACTTATTGCAGAAAAAAAAGTAATGCATTTTCTTCTACAGTAATGAGAAGAAAAAGGTATAAAGATGATTGAAAGTTGACGTGACACAATGTTACCTGTATACAGGTACTAGCATGAGGTCCATTTAGAAGTGACCCAGTAACAGTCATCTGACGTGAGGAGACGACAGCAAACTCCTCCTCTTCCAGACAACTTTCGTCGAATGTGAATGGTTGTAGCTTCTCTGGTATATCTGAATGATAAACAGTAATGATATTATACCTTATACCCAACATCAACACTAAACCAATTATCAACAATAGAAATTCATTCTTCACATAGACATTGAGAGATCAAATTCTAAGTCCTTTCATGATTTTCTGACATTAAATTTTAAGACATTTCAATGATTTTTATCATTAAATTCCAAATCTTTTCCAAGACAATCTCACATGAAAGACTTTTCAGAAGTAGTGATAAAATTTTTCTTGTGATTAATATGATCAAATAATTCTGCTCTTGATGGAGACAACCGCTACATTCTTGTTACTTGGAACTCGAGCTGGTCACAGGCATTCACACCATGCCATGTCATGTTACATCACACATCATCAAACATCATGTTAATAGAGGGGGTTAAAGGTCTCACCTTTCCCTAAGTAGGTCATGTGGTTCTGGAAGTGCACTTCAACAGCAGGGACAGACAGATAGACTTGGAGGTATGGTATGAGGTTTGGGACGTAGCAAGAGTCTACACACATTGAAGCAGCAAGGGATTCTGGGAAAATTGCCAGGTCAGATGTAGAAGATGTTTCCTCCTCATCTGAACTGTAAAATTTCAAAAGTGAATAGTGATAACATGTCTTTTAACATCAATAAATTCATTTTCACTTTTTTTAAGACACAGAGTAAATTATTTGATGGTGAATACAGCTTCTGAATGTGTAGTTGGCTACCATCACTTCTAATCTATTTCAAATCAAAATAAAGATTACTATTGTTTTTGATGTTACATAATATAATACATTTTATATGATGATAAGATGACAGTACCAGTTTTCAGCAATCATGCTGTTATGAATGACAACCCGCCATGTCTGGGCAACCACCAGATCCCTCACATTGATGACCTTGACCTCTGGCAGCTGAAGGACTGTCTGTGTGTCTTCCGAAAGCTCAAAATCAACATATGGAAGAAACTGCTGGGAGGCAATGTCCTGGTACTGCAGTGTACAGGGAATCTATCACAAAGACAAGAGGCCCAAAATGCCTGTATCAGCATTCTACTTTTTTCATAAATACATTCTGCAAGTAATGTCATTAGCCTCCAAAGTGAAACTCACCAATCTAATTGCTCAAACTAGAAAACACGTAGGGCTAAACATTACCAACATATGAACCAATGATCCCTTTCTTGATTTTTTTTTAAATTATGGAGAAGATCTAACTCTACATTCAGATAGCATCACCTTTGACCTGTAGATCTGAAGAGCAATCTTGTGTGACCCCTTCATACAAGCAACATTTATACAAAGTATGGATATAAATGTGCTTTTGTGATTATACCTTCTTCAACAGAAACATTAAGTGGGTCTCTAGCATGTTGTTCACTAAGGAAGCCACCAGCTTCTACAAGTCCCTGCCCCCATGTGACCCTGGCTGTCCTCGGGGCAATAAACCAGGACAATAAACCACCACCTACATATTTACCTCTGACTTCAACTCACCAGTGTTTCTGACTTCTCTGCCTGATGGGGCACATTAAAAGGGATGGGAGTGAACTTGACATGGGAGATAACTCTAGGTACATCATAGCACCAAGCCATGTAACTGTCTCCAGCACTGTCATGACTACAGAAAATTATCTCCCCTGAATTAGCCTCCACTTCAGGATCTGAAAAATAATTTAAGATAACATGAAGTGTATATCCTGACCTGGTCATATATAAATCAATATTTTTTAGGTAAATTATTTGTATAGGAATAGTTGGTCAAAGTTCAGGTCTATATTCTGACCTGGTCTTGTACATGTATAAGATGTACATGTTTATGTTAATGTTTCAGTAAATTAACAGAGCAGAAACAGTTGGTCTTGTGACATCCTCCCAAAAATGACATCGTCTGAATTATAATCAATATGCTACTAGAAAAATGACATCATAGAAACTGTGATGTCACCATACTCCTGGACAAATGACATTACATAAATAATGATGTCACCTTACAACATATAAAGCACGAGTCAAAAATATATGTATTGTTATAAGCAACAGTTGCCTCCCATGATATTTGGTCCCTGTGCATCCTTTGCAGAGAAAATTCTTTACACCATACTGGACTCCTGACCGACTGAGGTCCTAAAATCCTGATGAAGTGAATGGTAAATTATAAGCAAATCCATTCTATTACAAACCTGGATTTTGGACATACTGAAACTGTCCTGATCGCAGATCATCTGTCGTCTGCTCAACAATCAGATCTTCCTCCAGTTTAGAGTCCTCCTTCTTTCCTGTTGGAAAATCTTTCCTTGGAAACTTTCCACTTGTGTTTGGTTTTTTCTGAACAAATATTACAGAGTATGAAGTTGATATCATATAAACACAATTCCACACACTTAATGTAGGTGTGCTGTATGGCATTGTACTGTAACATATGTTACCTTTGCCATACTTCACCTGTAATTTCTGTATCACCTCCATTGTTCTTCACTTTTGCTAACTTCAGTAAAATCCTTATCATCTCCACTCTTCAATATCATATTGTATTCTGTTTTCATTCTGCTTAAGCTTAGAACTTTGGTTTTCTTTTATGTTATATTCCATTTTCGTTATCATGTTGACATGGAATGTGTTCGGTTCTGTGATAACTACTCAGATTAACTGTTAAATTCAAAATTCAAAAGTGATCCTTCACCATAAGAAAGTATCACTAAACACAGATTTATACTCTTGAACTACATATCATTGTCAGTAGGGAGTGTGAATTCAGGGATGCCTTCACTTTATCTATTCTGAACTTTACCTTTAACAGCCTCTGCAGCTGTTTTTGTAGACTTGTCAAACACATGAAATGCTCCTGACCAATCGTAACAGTCACAAGACCAGTTGTTATGGTAGCAGAAAGTGTTGAAATCTGTGACTGCAAATCAGAATGCTTGTACCATTCCAAGATGGCATCTACAGTGACACTACATGGGTGGATGAGAGTGCGCGGACGTTTCTGATAAATAGTCTTCACCGTGATGTCTTTCAGGTGTATATAGGCTTCCACACATTCTAAACCTCCTGGAAACAAACAGTTTCAAATCAGCATCAACAACGATCCTTAACAAGGACAAAATTATAAAAATCTTTATAATTTGCAAATTGTATGAAATAATGTTTAAAGTGAAAAAAACTGTGTTTTACCTATGTGGTATTGGATACCTGTATGGGTGGGTTATCTGTGTGGATGGGTTACATGTGTGGGTGGGTTACCTGTGTGGGTGGGTTAATTGTGTTGTGTGGGTTACCTATGTGGGTGGGTTAACTGTGTTAGGTGGGTTACCTGTGTGAGTGGGTTACCTGTGTTGTGTGGGTTACCTGCGTGGGTGGGTTAATTGTGTTAGGTGGGTTACCTGTGTGGGTGGGTTAATTGTGTTAGGTGGGTTACCTGTGTGGATGGGTTAACTGTGTTAGATGGGTTACCTATGTGGGTGGGTTAACTGTGTTAGGAGGGTTACCTGTGTGAGTGGGTTACCTGTGTCGTGTGGGTTACCTGTGTGGGTGGGTTAATTGTGTTAGGTGGGTTACCTGTGTGGGTGGGTTAACTGTGTTAGGTGGGTTACCTATGTGGGTGGGTTAACTGTGTTAGGTGGGTTACCTGTGTGAGTGGGTTATCTGTGCTGTGTGGGTTACCTGTGTGGGTGGGTTAACTGTGTTAGGTGGGTTACCTATGTGGGTGGGTTAACTGTGTTAGGTGGGTTACCTGTGTGAGTGGGTTACCTGTGTTGTTCGGGTTACCTTTGTGAATGGGTTAACTGTGTTAGGTGGGTTTCCTGTGTGGGTGGGTTACCTGTGTTGTGTGGGTTACATGTGTGGGTGGTTTAACTGTGTAAGGTGGGTTATCTGTGTTGTTTAGGTTACTTATATTGGGTAGGTAACTGGTGTTGTATGGGTAACCTCTGTTTTGTGTGTTACCTGTGTGGGTGGGTTAACTGTGTTAGGTGGGGTATCTGTGTTGTTTAGGTTACCTATATTGGGTGGGTAACTGGTGTTGTGTAGATTACCTGTGTTGTATGGGTTACCTGTGTTAGGTGGGTTACCTGTGTGGTGTGGGTTACCTGTGTGGATGGGTTACCTGTGTTGTATGGGTTACCTGTGTGGGTGGGTTACCTGTGTTTTGTGGATTACCTGTGTGGGTGGGTTACCTGTGTAGAGGTTAGCTGTATTTTGTGGATTACCTGTGTTGTATGGGTTACCTGTGTTGTATGTTGTAAGGGTTACTTGTGTTGTATGAGTTACCTGTGTTGTATGGGTTACCTGTGTGGGTGGGTTACCTGTGTTTTGTGGGTTACCTGTGTGGGTGGGTTACCTGTGTTGTATGGGTTACCTGTGTGGGTTGGTTACCTGTGTGGGTGGGTTACCTGTGTTGAGGTTAGCTGTATTTTGTGGATTACCTGTGTCTAACTGATCCAGACTCATCTCCAACCTCACTCCATCCACCAATCCTATTATCCCTGAACTCTCCAGGTCTGGACTGGTTTCCATGGATATCACAATTTGATCCGTTTGTAGTTCTAACCTTTCAAGTTTAGACAGCACAACTGAAGAAAAACAATGTGAAACAAAATTACAAGAAACACCAAGCTATTGACATAAAAAAAATTCATACTGAGTATATCATTTCACAATAATTTAAAGCAAGAACTTTGTACCCATACCATGGACAAGGTCATGTTGATGGCCTTGACCCTGATGTCTGCTGCTAGTCACTGTGTCCTTGACCTCTGATGCTTGACCTTTCGCTCTGCTTGTTGGTAGTAAGTCAGCAACAAACTGCTCCACCTGGTTAAGTTTTTCTTCACTTAGATTCACCTTCAAGGGTCGCTCCACCTTCAAGTTGATGCATGCTAACACACACACAAAAAAAGTGAATGAGCAATAAAAAAGATATTCAAATCGGACACTTTTGGTAAATTTGTGGATTTCATGGTTTTTGCTTTCTATGATTAAGTTGAAAATAAGAAACCATATTGTCAGCCTACCAACATTCACAAGAAATTTTTTTTGTGTGAAATTCACACATCAAAACAGTTGTTTTTAACTTTGGACATGTCAACTAAATATCTTTTTTTTATTTCAAGACAGACAGAATCAAAAGAAATCAATATTGGTGTTCCTTAAAGTTCAATATTTGGATCATTTTTTAAACATTAAATAAATGATTATCCTAAATGTTAAACACACTCGTCAGTTACAAGGTAGTGACACCTCACAGAGTGTTAAAGCTGAAAATGTTGTAGAGGGAAACTTAAACCAGGACATTAACTACCACTGAACTGGATATAACCAATTTTGAACAAGTTTTAAACTGAACAAAACTTACTGTATACTTTTATTTTCCATACAAAAGCTGTCAAGTAGACAATGTTATTATTGAAACAATTTCTTGTGAAAAACTAAATCCTGGAATTTTTATTGATGGCTAATATTGGTGACATAGACTGTATAACACCTCACAACAGTTTTGTGAAACAGACTTTAGGTTTGTGTACCTGTTACTGTGTAGGGCTATGCACTTATTTATAAGCATTATACATTTCATATCCATCTATATTTTCATTTTGTTTGGATTTGTGTGTTTATTGAAATTTCTTTCGTGTTGTAAGCAATCTATCATTTAGCGACCCTATCCAGCCAAGTGGTGTCTGAGAAATCTTTCCTCTTGGTGTTTTATACCAGACTTGTGTAAATATCTCACTCAGGGTATCTGTGGGAGTATCATGAGCACTGTCAAGCCAAAGCGAGTGCAATGCATGTTTAGTGGCACTCCCCTTATCTAAAGCTAAACCCACTGTGACAACAGCTTATTGTTCTAATCAATAAATCAACCTGTGTTACAATTTGTAAAATATAAAACATCCTATACACCTGAATTCTTGAATTCCTATCGACTTTAATTCACCACATTAAGGCAATTTTTGTTCCATTTAAGATATAGAATCTGAGTATTGATACACTTACTTGTTTTGTTTTGATCTTTCTAGTTCATAAGTCCTACCATAGTAATTATATCTAGTATCTGACCTATACCTTCTGCCCTATGACCTTGACTTTTGCCAAGAGATTTCCCCTTGATCCACCTTGCTTCATACTGTTGTAAGAAAATACAAGTGTATTTACCAACTAAGAGATAGAAAATGTGACCTTTGACCTCTGGCTATCTTTCACAAGGTCATAGCAACATGTTTACCAATGAAGAATTTCAAATTTGTTCCGGTGTAGCCAGGCAACTTCTAATTTGATTCCAGCCATCTTGCCTTCTTAATGTCATAAATGTAGTAATATATTTATCAATAAGATATTAATACATTGACCTTGTCCTTCGACTTGATGACCTTGATGTGTAGGAGGAGGATTTCTCATTTGATATCAGTCCATTTTGCTTTGTTTTCATTGGGAATAAATTTTTATAACAATCATGTACAACACATCTTACAGTGGTATTCTCAGTTCTATTTCAAGTAATAATGACCTTTGGGAAAGGAATTAACATAAGCACTAAGCTTCTTTTTCAATCCCATATATATCATGTATATGAGGAAATATTGTTGAATAGTGTATAATATATAGTTTAAACTTATAGTGACCTTGACCTTTGACCTCTGAACATGTAAAAACAACCAAAAGAATCCAGATTCTCTGCAGAAGTACTGGATGAAGTTAGAGTTCAAGTGCCTCAATAGAACTGGAGATATTGTACAGATATAAAAAAGGGACAGACAGACACACAGACAGACCACTTCCTGACTTCTATAGGGAATTGCATCTTCAATGTGGGGTGCACCCATTAGCAAAAATTGTTTGGTTGTTAGCTTTGTAAACAGCTCAGTGATACACAGGTTTGTGTGCACAATCTCATAGGTGTGTCTGTCAGTAAACCTCACACAAACCAAGAAGATAAAGAAAGAACAGTTAGATCGATAAATCACTGTGGGTGTACACACCCAGATCTGATGTTTGATTCTGAACTTCTGTTCAGATATCTTTATTGACAGACATGAAACAGATACTGGTCACTTTAAATTTGTATCAAACCTGAACCTGGATAAAGTTATTTAGAAAGTCACAGATATACTAACATGACAAGAAGGAAGTTAATTGTTCCAAGGCTGGAGATATACAATGTGAATTAACATTCTGATGCTTGGGATGGAGAACTTGGATTCACTATCACAGTAACCCTGTGACATCAGTGATCAAAAGGTAGTTATTGTTTTGTGACTTTATAGTTATCAAATCATAAAATATTTCATCGAAATGGCAGCTCGAGACAGTCAAATTCCCTTCCGTATGAAAGATCAGACAACCTGCATGCATCACAAAGGGAGACAACTGGAGTTTTATTGTGAAAAATGTTTGGAATTAGTTTGTCCAAAATGCCTTTCTTCTATTCACAAAAAACATGCAGTTTGTGAACTCAGTGAAATCACTCCTCAAAAGGAAAAAGATATCAGAAGTTTTATTGACAGAACAGAAGAACATGACCTGAAACACATTGGGAAATACATCAGATCTACTGATACACTCCTTCAAAACAACAGTACTACGTTTAAGAAACTGTCATGTCAATTAAAAATACAAACAGAGAAGCTAAAACATGACCTTGACATGCTTTCAACACAGACACTTTCCCTCTATCAAAAGATGGAAGAGGACAATACCAAGCGAATACAGAAATACAGACATGACCTGGAGGTGTACGATAAACAACTCAAACAACAAATACAGGAATGTAAGGTCGTGCTTCAGCGTGGTTCTCGCATACAAATTTATGATAAATCTTGTGAGATCCATTCTCCTACAAGTCTTCCTGTAAAACCTGTCCTGGATACTGCCAGCTTCAATCCAAACAAAAATCCTCAAGGTTACCTAGAAGCAGCCTTAGGGAAAGTTGTCTCTTCAGGTCAAGGTCAAACATCAACTGACCAGAAGCAGTCAGTTTCAGCATTAGGTGACCAGGGACAATCCTCTGAATCAGAAGTAAAAGAGAAGAAAGCAGTGACAAGTAAAAAACCACCTTCACAGACTGAGGTGGTAGAGGAATGGCTGTCTCCTTGTTACATTTCTTCTATATGTCCCACCACTGATGGTCAGGCGTGGACCAGAGACTGCAACACATTAACTCTCCTGGACAGGAAAGGTAGTGTTATACAGAATGTCACACACAAGGTTATCATAAATGACATCAGTCTATCACCCACAACACACACACTGTGGGTCTGTGACAGTAAAAACAACATCATGGAGCTGGTATCAGGACAACTCACAAAGAAATTCAGAACCAACGAGGCAATCTGGTGTATATGTGTTACAGCCAGTAAACATATACTTGTAGGGATGGACAAACACATCTCCAAATTTACCACACAAGGTCAGATGGTGCTCACTACAAAGGCTGTAGGGACTGGGAAACCCTTTGTGTATTTACCACACAGGATCTCCGAGTGTGCAGTGACCCACAATGTTGCAGTGGTTGATACCAACAATGAAAATAATGTTGGTGATGGAAATCAACGTGTTGTTGTCATGGATACTGACTTGAAGAAACTGTTTGTATACAGAGGTGACATCCCCAGGACATATAAACAGACACCACCTACAGGAGGGAAACATTTTGATCCTGAGGGTGTGGTGTATGACAGTATTGGTAACCTCATTCTATGGGACAATAGCAACTGTACTGTCCTACTCCTCAGTGGAGGTGGTGAGTTCCTCAGAATTATATACACCAACACAAAATGGATATCTGTTGTAGGTGTAGACAGGAAGAATGTCCTGTGGGCAGTTTTTGGGTATAGAGATATGAAACTACTACAGTACAGCAGTGTGTGACAGATGTACACAAAACTACTACAGTACAGCAGTGTGTGACAGCTGTACACAAAACTACTACAGTACAGCAGTGTGTGGCAGCAGCAGTGTGTGACAGCTGTACACAAAACTACTGCAGTGTGTGACAGCAGTGTGTGACAGCTGTACACAAAACTACTGCAGTACAGCAGTGTGTGACAGCTGTACACAAAACTACTACAGTACAGCAGTGTGTGACAGCTGTACAAAAATCTACTACATTACAGCAGTGTGTGACAGCTGTACACAAAACTACTACATTACAGCAGTGTGTGACAGCTGTACACAAAACTACTACAGTACAGCAGTGTGTGACAGCTGTACACAAAACTTCTACAGTACAGCAGAGTGACAACTGTACACAAAACTACTACAGTACAGCAGTGTGTGACAGCTGTACACAAAACTACTACACTACAGCAGTGTGTGGCAGCTGTACACAAAACTACTACAGTACAGCAGTGTGTGACAGCTGTACACAAAACTACTACGGTACAGCAGTGTGTGACAGCTGTACACAAAACTACTACGGTACAGCAGTGTGTGACAGCTGTACACAAAACTACTACGGTACAGTGTGACAGCTGTACACAAAACTACTACAGCAGAGTACAGCAGTGTGTGTGACAGCTGTACAACAAAACAAAACTACTACAGGTGTGTGACAGCAGTGTGTGTGACAACTGTACACAAAACTACTACGGTACAGCAGTGTGTGACAGCTGTGTGACACAAAACTACTACGGTACAGCAGTGTGTGACAGCTGTACACAAAACTACTACGGTACAGCAGTGTGTGACAGCTGTACACAAAACTACTACGGTACAGCAGTGTGTGACAGCTGTACACTAAACTCTATGGTAGAGTGTGACATTTATGACAACAAGCAAATTCATGGAATTTATATCCCCCGCTTTCCAAACATATTGTGAGTAAATATTTTAGAGGTTAGGAGTAAACATGTCATAATGCTATGTAGAATGATATATTCTCTTAAGCTATGATGTATTGCTTTAAAACCAAAGAAAGATGTAAAGGATTATAGAGAGTAGCTATTTTATTGGACATATCAAATATTAACTATTAAAGTGAACTAATTGAAGAAAACTTGCATACTAGTAACTATAATGGTGCTAAGCAGATCCATGGTCATCAGCAGGTATAGTTGTCCACACAATATGATGATCAGTACAGGGGACTGGATAATATTTGTGGGACTTCAAGTTACATCTAAATCAGATTATATTTAGGAAAGTTAGAGCACAAAAAATGACAGACCAATGAAATGAAAGAATACCTAATTAGTATGCATTGATATTAACAGATAATGCTGATTGCTGTGATGTGCCCTAATATGCATCTGCTGACCAAGTTTCATCTAAAGCTGATTATATTTAGGGAAGTTAGAGCACGGAAATGAACCGACCAATGAAATCAAAGGATACCTCATTAGTATGCATAATTATGAACAGATGACACTGATAGTTAAACTGCTGACTAAGTTTAGCCCAAATTAGATGATTTTTGGGGAAGTTAGAACATGGAAGCGAAAGTGTGACAGACGGACGGACGGACGGACAGATGGACAGACAAACCCAAATTAATATCCCCTGTTTTTGGTGAAAGTGGGGGATAAAAATACTTTTGTACCACAGTACAGCAGCAGTATGTGTCAGCCTGATAGACAAATGGACCAGCTGTGCCTGTAATAAACCTTACCCCAGCAGTATAATGAATTAGTTAACACTGAACATATGGTAGAAAAAGTATTCAAAGTGGCATATATACAGATTTTCTTAACGAACTTTGTCAATTTAAGGATAAAGTTTTCAGGTTCTGAATCTCTAGTTATCAATGTGAAAGTCTGGTAATCTCGTGTTTATTCATTGCTTTATATTTGCATGTAATCTCATAATAGAGAAATAACGAATTAATGCTAATTTTCAGGTTTTGAATCTCCAGTAAGTATATACAAGATTCTAGTATTCTTGTATGAAACAGTGAATAGTAGACCCTTGCGTTAATTACTATTGATTCAATATCTGACAGTTATGGAAAGTAAACAATGCATGTGTATTAGTATTAAGGTACAATTGTAGTAATTAACTATAATATGCTGTTATCAATTTCCATAAATAAAAGTTATTTCTATGCTATATGCTAAAAGTGATTCTTGTCATTATTTTTTGTAATTATACTGTAAATCAATGTCCATCCATGAATGTATGTGTCCACATACTGATATAATTGGTTTAAGGACATTTATTGAGATTAAGTATCATTATCAATTGAATCAAATATCCCATTAAATTGTGATTTTTTTTTTTGAAAACCATGAAAATTAAACCCTATAAAAATATATGGTTTTACAGATTGAAATCTCATTTAATTTCCAATTCCTTGAACTTAACCTAATTTAGTGTCCAAATAAGATTTTAAAAGGTGAATATTTGCGTAAATCATTCCTAACTCAGACAGATGAGTAATTACACTGTAGACATAGATTGTAACTGAACACTTATATATTGTACCAACTAAATTTACTTAGTTATCAATGAATATCTGTTTATAACCTGAAGAATGACAGAGAAAAATAACGCTAAAAAAAACCCCACAGTTAGTCTCTAATCTCAAAACCACATGATCTCTAACGTCATCTCATTTGGACCTCCTTCGTGTACGGTAGGTTAAATTCATGAAATAGACTTGAGTGAGAAATCCTCAAACAGACATGAACAGAGAGTTTGTTTCAATTATGACTTGTCATCTTCACTACTGTAAAATTGTTCATTTTTCTGGGAGATTAATTTTCATTAAATTCATGGGTACACTAGATCAACAAAATTTTATCAACAAAATTGTAAACAGTTAACAAGAGGTATCCTCTGACTATAAAGGTCTAAATATGACAGAGGCAAAATAGGCTTAAAATGAATTCCTCAACTACTCTACAGCTTACATAGAGGACATTGTTGGTTCATCAAGACATTTTCTGCAACCTTGAAATCATATTCTTCATACCAGCACTACACAATTGCCATTACTCCAGACACATTGCCTGTTGAAAAATCAAGATACAGGCCCTATATTGGGACCCTTGGCCTGTCAGTTATTAAGAAGAATTTGCTAAAGCATCTCAACACATTTGAGCCCTGTGACCTTGAACGTTGGCTAATATGTACACCCTGGGCCTTTTAGATATTGAGTAGAAGTCATTTAAACTTTTGAACATATTTGATACCTGTGACCATGGAAGTGGGTCAATGCCATTCATAGGGGTTGAATCAACTTTCTGATTTCAAGAAATAATTTCCCATTCTCCATGAGGTTTTAAACTAAATTTGATTGAAATCCATTTAAACATTAAAAAGGAAGAAGTGTTTTGAATCAGAATATTGTCTTATTTTCCCTTTTGTGGCCCCCATTTTCCCTTTTGGGGTCCCATGCTCATGTCCCTAGGGGTCAAATCAAATTTATGAATTTAAGAAATAGTTGCCTACCCTAAATGATGAATTACGAGCCAAAGCTTGTTGAAATCCAGACAGACAGAAAGGAGTAGGGTTTCAAATCTAATTTCAGCATCTCCCTATTTTGGACCCTGTGTCTCGACCCAAAGGAGTTGAATCAAAATTCTGAATTTCAGAAATAATAACCCTCATTCATTTATGCATCAGACTAAATTTAATTGAAATCCATCCAGGTACAAAAGAGGAGTAGGGTTTTAAAGAAAAAGTTTATGCACGACTCATGACGACAGACAAAGAACAATGGCTATAGGTCATCTTGACCACTGTATTTTAAATAAATATTGTGAGCAAGATTTACCCTCAAATTATTTGCCAATTTACATGTATATCTTTGGAAAACCATGAAATTTGAGCTCTATGAAAATAAAGGATTTTACAGTATATCATAACCAACAAAATTAAATCCATTTGGTGAATATTATAACATCGTTTTTTTTTTTTTATGATCAATAAAAAAATCAATCAATAATTACTTGAGAAAATGTGCAGATCAATAACACCATTTTGGCGATTGTCAATACCAGTTAGAATCAATGCTAGAATAGAGATACAAAATTCTGATTTCCAATTTTCCAAGGAGTTGAATCAAAATTCTGAATTTCAGAAATGATAACCCTCATTCATTGATGTATCAGACCAAATTTAATTGAAATCCAACCACAATTATCAAGAAAGTACTGGATAAAGTTTGAGAGCAATAATGGGCTATGTAATAGAACGAGTGATAAAGCCTGGTTACAAATAAAAAAAACACATGGCCATAACTAGACCAGGGGTGGACAATTCTGCTAACCCTATGCCCCAGGCTAGTGATTTTCGCCTCCAGGCTAATTGCTCAACGGCAGTCACTGGCCCGTGGGCTAGTGGAAATATTCTGTAATGAACTTGCATTAACAGCCTTAAATTGTCTGGTGGTGTTTTCTGTTGATAAATAATTATCAACATTTCGATCTTCAACTCATGTCAGAGGTTCTGTGTCACTGACACATTCAAGTTCACCACATCGCTAAATATAGAGCTCGCGCAAGAGTGTTTTTGATTGGATGGTAGTGAATTATGCAATAGCTATATATAGCCTACTCGTACAAAATACATGTAGCCTATACACCTGTGTTTCTGATTGTTCTAGAAACATGGTAAATTCTATGATATCCAAACAATGTCTTTATTTCAGGTTGACTTTTTGTACATAAAAAAAAACATAAACACTAAAAAGAAAAAACTAAAAAAATAAATTAAAAAAAAAAAAAAAAAAAATCTACCGCTTTTAAACTGCAACCTTGACGTGGTGGGGTAGCTTGAGTGTTTCTAGATCCTGTAGAGCATTGTAAATGTAGTTATATTTGTAAAAAAAACTTTTGCATAAATGAATAAACACCAACTGCATATCTGTACAAAATGACATCAGGGCTTAGACACCAGACATATAGCATTTGAATCCATGATGCCTTATTATAAAAGTCAGCTTAGAGGCAATATAAAACCACCTGAAAGCCAAGTAATTGAAACAAGTCATGTGTGAAGATTAACCTTCAATTGTTTGAGAATATCAATGGTTATTGGCATTTATGTTGACAAAAGTGGGGCTAGTAGAAATCCTGTCAGGGCTAGTGGAAAAATTTTGAAATTGTCCACTCCTGTAGATACTCAGCATATCATCATGCTACTTACTACACAGACTTACAACAAATTACAGGTCTATATCTGTACCCATTAAAGATAAAATAGAGGCTAAAGATGATAGTTTGTGTTCCCGACCATAAATTGGTGTTTGTATACAACTGATTAAAAACTTAATGAAAGGACAGAAGATCAGAGTACAGAGCATGTGATACACAGGTGTGTGTAAACACAATGTACATGTGCATACAAGGCAACACCTGCCAGGTAAATTGTAGTTATATATATATACACTACATAATGTGACCGTGTCTAAAACCTAGCACAAACCAGGAAGTTATATTCAGCAAATGGTTTAAAATTACACTGTGTGTGTGTACACACCCAGATCTGATGTTTGATGCTGAACTTCTGTTCAGATACCTTTATCGACAAACAGACATGAAACAGATACTGGTCACTTTAAATTTGTATCAAACCTGAACCTGGATAAAGTTATTTAGAAAGTCACAGATATACTAACATGACAAGAAGGAAGTTAATTGTTCCAAGGCTGGAGATATACAGACAATGTGAATTAACATTCTGATGCTTGGGATGGAGAACTTGGATTCACCATCACAGTAACCCTGTGACATCAGCGATCATAAGGTAGTTGAGTTTTCACAGTCATAAAAAAAAAAATATTCATTTCAACAAAATGGCTACCCCAATTAGCCAGATTCCTTTCCGTTTCAAAGGTCAAATTACATGTATATTTCACAAAGGGAGACAACTGGAACTTTATTGTGAGAAGTGTCAAGAGCCGGTGTGTCTACATTGTATTTCATCTATTCACAAAAGCCATTCAATTTGCGAGCTCAGTGAAATTTCTCCCCAAAAAAAACAAGATATCACAAACTTTATTAACAGGGTGGAACAAAATGATCTTGAACAAGTTAGAAAATACATCAAATCTACTCATACACTCCTTCAAGACAACACCAACACATTTGAGAAACTGTCATGTCAGTTGAAAATGCGAACAGATAAATTAAAACAAGACCTTGACCTTCTTGCAGCACAGACACTCTCTATTTATAAAAAGATGGAAGAGGATAATAACAGGCTGATACAGAATTATATGGAGGAATTAAACATGTATGAAAAACACATGAAACAACAAATTGAAGAATGTAACATTGTGCTTAATGTTGGTTCTCACATACAAATTTATGACAAATCTTGTGAGATCCATTCTCCTACAAGTCTTCCTGTAAAACCTGTCCTGGATACTGCCAGCTTCGATCCAAACAAAAACTCTCAACGTCTCCTGGAACTAGCCTTAGGGCAAGTTATTCTCTCAGGTCAAGGTCAACTATTAACTAAGCAGGATAGGTCAGGATCAAAATCAGATGACAAAGGACAATTTTCTAGACAGCAATCAGGACGAAAAGAGAAGAAAGCAGTGATAAGGAAAAAACTACTGTCAGAGACCAAGGTGGTGGAAGAGTGGGAGTCTCCATGTTACATTACTTCTATATGTCAAACCACTGATGGTCAGGTGTGGACCAGTGATTATAGTGGCGTATTAACTCTCCTGGACGGGAAAGGTAAAATTATACAAAAGGTCACACACAAGTCTATCATATATGACATCAGTCTATCACCCACAACACACACACTTTGGGTCTGTGACAGTAAAAACAACATCATGGAGCTGGTATCAGGACAACTCACAAAGAAATTCAGAACCAAACAGAAACCCAGGTGTATGTGTGTTACAGCCGGTAACCATATCATTGTAGGGATGGACAAACACGTCTCCAAATTTACCACACAAGGTCAGATGGTGCTCACTACAATGGCTATAGGGACTGGGAAACCCTTAGTGTATTCACCACACAGGATCTCCGAGTGTGCAGTGACCAACAATGTCGCAGTGGTTGATAGCAACACTGAAAATAATGTTGGTGATGGAAATCAACGTGTTGTTGTCATGGATACTGAATTCCAGAAACTGTTTGTATACAGAGGTGACATCCCCAGGACATATAAACAGACACCACCTACGGAAAGTGAACCATTTGACCCCTATGGTGTGGTGTATGACAGTGTAGGTAACCTCATTATAGGGGACAATAACAACTGTAGGGTCCTACTCCTCAGTGGAGGTGGTGAGTTCCTCAGGATCATATACACTGATGCAAACTGGACATCTGCTGTAGGAGTAGACAGGAAGAATGTCCTGTGGGCAGTTTTTGGGTATAGAGATATGAAACTACTACAGTACAGCAGTGTGTGACAGCTGTACACAAAACTACTACGGTACAGCAGTGTGTGACAGCTGTACACAAAACTGCTACGGTACAGCAGTGTGTGACAGCTGTACACAAAACTACTACGGTACAGCAGTGTGTGACAGCTGTACACAAAACTACTACAGTACAGCAGTGTGTGACAACTGTACACAAAACTACTATGGTACAGCACTGTGTGACAGCTGTACACAAAACTACTACGGTACAGCAGTGTGTGACAGCTGTACACAAAACTACTACGGTACAGCAGTGTGTGACAGCTGTACACAAAACTACTACGGTACAGCAGTGTGTGGCAGCTGTACACAAAACTGCTACGGTACAGCAGTGTGTGACAGCTGTACACAAAACTGCTACGGTACAGCAGTGTGTGACAGCTGTACAGCAGTGTGTGACAGCTGTACACAAAACTACTACGGTACAGCAGTGTGTGACAGCTGTACACAAAACTGCTACGGTACAGCAGTGTGTGACAGCTGTACACAAAACTGCTACGGTACAGCAGTGTGTGACAGCTGTACACAAAACTACTACGGTACAGCAGTGTGTGACAGCTGTACACAAAACTACTACGGTACAGCAGTGTGTGACAGCTGTACACAAAACTACTACGGTACAGCACTGTGTGACAGCTGTACACAAAACTACTACGGTACAGCAGTGTGTGACAGCTGTACACAAAACTACTACGGTACAGCAGTGTGTGACAGCTGTACACAAAACTACTACGGTACAGCAGTGTGTGACAGCTGTACACAAAACTACTACGGTACAGCAGTGTGTGGCAGCTGTACACAAAACTGCTACGGTACAGCAGTGTGTGACAGCTGTACACAAAACTGCTACGGTACAGCAGTGTGTGACAGCTGTACACAAAACTACTACGGTACAGCAGTGTGTGACAGCTGTACACAAAACTACTACGGTACAGCAGTGTGTGACAGCTGTACACAAAACTACTACGGTACAGCAGTGTGTGACAGCTGTACACAAAACTACTACGGTACAGCAGTGTGTGACAGCTGTACACAAAACTACTCCGGTACAGCAGTGTGTGACAGCTGTACACAAAACTACTACGGTACAGCACTGTGTGACAGCTGTACACAAAACTACTACGGTACAGCAGTGTGTGACAGCTGTACACAAAACTACTACGGTACAGCAGTGTGTGACAGCTGTACACAAAACTACTACAGTACAGCAGTGTGTGACAGCTGTACACAAAACTACTACAGTACAGCAGTGTGTGACAGCTGTACACAAAACTACTACAGTACAGCAGTGTGTGACAGCTGTACACAAAACTACTACAGTACAGCACTGTGTGACAGCTGTACACAAAACTACTACAGTACAGCAGTGTGTGACAGCTGTACACAAAACTACTACAGTACAGCAGTGTGTGACAGCTGTACACAAAACTACTACAGTACAGCAGTGTGTGACAGCTGTACACAAAACTACTACAGTACAGCAGTGTGTGACAGCTGTACACAAAACTACTACAGTACAGCACTGTGTGACAGCTGTACACAAAACTACTACAGTACAGCAGTGTGTGACAGCTGTACACAAAACTACTACAGTACAGCAGTGTGTGACAGCTGTACACAAAACTACTACAGTACAGCAGTGTGTGACAGCTGTACACAAAACTACTACAGTACAGCAGTGTGTGACAGCATTACGATGGTTTTTACGGCAATATTAGGAGACTTCTGGAGTGATTATATTCCAGGAAAACAAAATAAAAAAAAATTGAGCCCAAGGAAAATATATGATGTTACAGTAATGATCCTTTGAACAGACATATGCTTATTGGCTAATAAAAGCTTCTATGTGTTGATCTGTTGTGTCCTTATTGGTAATGTTTCTGAACATCAACAGATAAAGGTGGGCTTATTATCAGACATATGCTTATTGGCTAATAAAAGCTTCTATGTGTTGATCTGTTGTGCACTTAGTGTTTTTTCTGAACAGATAAAGGTGGGCTTATTATTAGACATATGCTTATTGGCTTATAATGCTTCCATGTTTTGATCTGTTGTGCACTTATTGGTAATTTTTCTGAACATTAACAGATAAAGGTGGGCTTATTATCAGACATATGCTTATTGGCTAATAAAAGTTTCCATGTTTTGATCTGTTGTGCACTTAGTGGTAATTTTTCTGAACAGATAAAGGTGGGCTTATTATTAGACATATGCTTATTGGCTTATAATGCTTCCATGTTTTGATCTGTTGTGCACTTATTGGTAATTTTTCTGAACATTAACAGATAAAGGTGGGCTTATTATCAGACATATGCTTATTGGCTAATAAAAGTTTCCATGTTTTGATCTGTTGTGCACTTATTGGTAATTTTTCTGAACAGATACAGGTGGGCTTATTATTAGACATATGCTTATTGGCTTATAAATATGGATCTTCTATGTTTTGATCCATTGTGTCCTTATTAATGATAATATTGATAGATATGGGTAGATTAATAAGTATATAAACATAGGCGTGGATCTACTGCTGCAAAGCATTTAACATACACACCTGAGATATTGAACACAGGTAAAATGCTCACTAGGTATTTAATTACAGCTATCTTTAACGATTGCAAATATACCGTTAGTTAAATACCACCACTTATATGGTAAACAGAAAAAGATACAAGTGGGCTAATTACTGAGCATGGGCTTATCATCGGACAGATACAGTTACGAAGTGAAACACTCACCTGCATCCTTTAAGAAGTTACTGATTCTAAGTGTATACAGACTAGGTGGAATCCCAGTGTTAGGGTGAGGCTTCCCCGCCCGTGTCTCTATCCAGTACAGGTGGAAGTCGGAACAATCAGGTATGATCTTGGTATCGTCTGGGGAAAAAAAATCAAGTAAGTTATAATCAGGGGATGCAGACATTATCTCATGTCACAATATCCCTGTCACAAGTCAACACTTAGGGCTTACCCTTCAGGAAGATGCAACATGGAAACATCACATTCAAAATATACATAAAAAAGCATACAATAGACTCAACATTCTTCGTTATATTAAAAACACTGTAAGTAGAAAATCATTGATTAAAATTTATACAGCATTTATTAGACCTATTATGGAATATGCAAATATTATATGGGACAACTGTACACGACAAGAAAACAATCTTAGAATCAATTCAATTAGAAGCTGCAAGAATTATCACATGTATGCGATCAGGGACATCACATGAAAAATTATATAAAGAACTGGGTAGGGAAACACTAGCTGTAAGAAGATAAAAACACAAATACATAATAATGTACAAAATTATACATGGTCAGACACCTCAATACTTGCTAGATGTTTTAAATCCCCTCACTAATAGTAATGTTGTCAACCCCTATCCACTAAGACAACCTAGGCTTTTTAATCCTTATCTGTGCAGAACTTATAATTACTTTAACAGCTTCTTCCCTAGCATGTGCCGAGAATTTAACACAGTTAATCCCAACATACTTAACTCTCCGTCACTTGCTGCTTTAAAGACATATCTGAACAAAGACTTAAATAATGAATGTATATCTTCAACTATTTTCAAAACTGAAGGCAATAGACGAGCTAATATTGTTCTCTGTCAATTACGAAATAATTGCAGTAATTTAAATTGTGATTTATATTGTGATCATCTTGTGGATAATCCTTCTTGTGCTTGTTCATATGAAAATGAAACAATTACATTTTCTCATTACTTCCTAAATTGTCCTTTGTATGCTTTGCAAAGAAATTTACCATCTGTTTCTATCATTAATAATCATCATAATCATGTAGATTTAACTACTCTTTTCCAATGCTGTTCTGCTTGTATTAGCTTACTAATAAAAATATACTTGAAGCTGTACAGCTGTATATTGGACAGACCAGAAGGTTTAACTTCTTTATATCTTAACTACACACAGCCAGGATGATGTGCAAATATGTTATTTTATCATGCTTTACTCAATGTTGACAGACAATTACTGGATACCAGATGAGTATGAAATACACAAATCCATATAACTAATTATGTATTGTCTACAAAGTAGAGGTAGGAGAAATTCACTGTCACTAGTCTGATGGTCCACAGACCTAGAGGTAGGAGAAATTCACTGTCACTAGTCTGATGGTCCACAGACCTAGAGGTAGGAGAAATTCACTGTCACTAGTCTGATGGTCCACAGACCTAGAGGTAGGAGAAATTCACTGTCACTAGTCTGATGGTCCACAGACCTAGAGGTAGGCTGATTCACTATATACATATAAACTTCATTTAGTCTTTACAGACAATTGCGAAAATTCAAGTTATGTCAATTTATTCACTGTCATCATTCCTGTTGATGGTCCACAGACCTAGGACACTGTACTAGTCTGATGGTCCACAGACCTAGAGGTAGGAGAAATTCACTGTCACTAGTCTGATGGTCCACAGACCTAGAGGTAGGAGAAATTCACTGTCACTAGTCTGATGGTCCACAGACCTAGAGGTAGGAGAAATTCACTGTCACTAGTCTGATGGTCCACAGACCTAGAGGTAGGAGAAATTCACTGTTGTTAGGCTGATGGTCCACAGACCTAGAGGTAGGAGAGATTCACTGTCGTTAGGCTGATGGTCCACAGACCTAGAGGTAGGAGAGATTCACTGTCATTAGGCTGATGGTCCACAGACCTAGAGGTAGGCTGACCTATATATATAAACTTCATTTATTTTACAACAATTGCGAAACAAGTTATTTCAACTTATACTAATCATTCCTGTTGCCCCGGACGTAAGCGCGGGAGGGGTCTTATTGTGGGAGGAAAGCAGAGTACCTGGGGGAAACCCACATGGTCGGGCAAGTGACCCCTATCCTTTTCACGTCCGTTCCGGGAATCAAACCCCGGTTGGCTAGGTGAAAGGCGAGTGCGTTACCACTGCGCCCCCCGACCTGTGTACAATGAAGGAAAGTTTTAACACATCCCCTCTCCCCTCTCCACATTTTTGAAAAGTAGGATTGACGAACACTTTCCACTTTTAAAAACCTATGTTGGATACAATAAATAATTATAACTTACCTGTATCGATGAAATCTGTGGTAGGTCCTTTGATGAGAATATCGTAGCAGGACATTTCAAACGTCTGCTGCTCCTGTTGGCATTTCAGAACTGTATGTGGCTGGGAAAAATACAGGTAGAGGAACGGCTGAATCACACAGCTTCCTGACCTTATGACCTTTTCACTCTCTGTCTTCACATCATGAATATTCAAAAAGGAGTAGGTTGGTCTGTTTTCCTCAGCACCTGATTTGTTTGGTGAAGATTCACCACTTCTTCCTGTATCAGCCTTGTCTTTCATGTGGTTGTCATGGTAATCCTCCTTCAGAAGCTTGTGTGTGTACACAGTACATGATATACGACCTGCTGTTAACAAAAGGTCAAATGGGGTCACAAACTTTGGACTCTGAACAAGTGTTGTCGTGTGCTGTGTGGGGACGGGGGACACACCTTTCTTGAAGGTCAAAGCTGAAATCTCGCTTCCAATACCACTATCATAGGTCATTTGATCGGATTTGACCTCTTCCACTTTGTCTGTTTCTTCAACTGGCCTTTCTGTCTTCGATGGTAGTAACACAGCCTTTGTTTGGCTGATCAAGCGTTCCAGAAGGTGAATCTGATTGGTGCTGATGACAAAATCAATGTCACTAGAGGCATTCAGTTCTATAGTGTGTCCACATACCAAAATCTAAAAAAGAAATGAACATTGACAACACTCTGCAGAATTCCATTTCTACAAAACATTTTGTAGACTCAGAACAAGGTGAAATTGCACTAGTGACGATTTGTCAGTTAGTTTACTTGGTTAATCTTTTTCATTCTGTGTTGTCGAGAAATTTCAATTACCTATGGTATTACTCTTACTGTAAATCTACCTTTTTGGCAAAATCTAATATCAGTGCATTATCTTTTGTTAACAACTATCCCAATGATGAATTTGTGCATAAACAATTATTGCTATAGAAACACATTCAGAAAAGCAACAATTAACAAAAAAAAATGCTAAAATTGGCAAAATATGTATGTTTACAGTATGTACTTTTAAATTTTACACAAGACATTTTAGTTAAAAGGTTGGGATCCAGAAACCTCCGTTGAAATCTATCTCTGGAACTATTGAATATTTGTGACAGAATCATACTGCGATAAAGCTTAAATTAACAAAATGTTGTAATTTAATCAATTCTCTGATACTTTAAATAAGAAATCCAGGGCTTTCCTGTCTATCTTTGGAACAGACACTGATTGGAAGATTATAAGCGTCCTTTTAAGTCAATTTTTGAAATTATCCATACCACATTTTTTGTACAATATATCAAGTGGACCAAGAAAAAATTAGACATTTCTCATCATTTCCAAATAAGGAATGCCAGCCATAATCAATGTCAAAGGCAGGAATGTTCCTGGAAAATAAACTACAGAAAGTCACTTACTGGAGTCTGACTGTGGTCCCTTGGGGTGTAGGTGATTGCCGGAGCTGCTACAATTTTCATATCCAGACTTGCCACCAGGGGGATCAATTGTATATCCATTTTCTCCTTCCTACAAAACCAAAATTCCTTTTTTTTTTAATTTTACAGCTCCATTCACATTACTGGAAATATTTCCTTTTATCAAAGAGAAATCTATATAAAAGATCTTAATGAGTTTCCAATCACACAAGATTTACTGTAAGATTATTAATTTTCATGAGAGATTTATTTTCGTTGAATTTGACTTTGTACATGTATGTTCACAAATCATTAAACTGTTAAAGTTTATGAAATCCATGAAATCACATTTTTTGAAAACCACAAAATTTGAGTAACACAAAAAATGAATGATTTAACGGTATAAAATAAGTCAGAATTTACCATTTTTCCCTCAAAATTTGTGAGGAGTTTCATAAACCTCTAATGAAATGGAAACAACTGCAATATTGTGTTCATCACATAATTCAGTAGATATTTTTGTCAGCCAATCAGATGTTTAGGTGTAAAAGCTAACACTTAAAAATATAAACTTCATTTAATTTAACAATGGCAAAACAGTCTTTGATATTCTGTTTAATCACTCTTGTTTGTTCTGATTGAGGCAGGTTGGGGTTCTTACTGTGAAAGGAAAACATCGCAGTCAGACATTAAACAAAATATAATTCCATGTCTGATTGAGGAATCAAATCTCAGTCCCTGGTCCCCTTCCACTGTCACATGTATACAGTTGCATAATGAAAATGGATGTAGGTGTAAAACATGAGATCCCCGAGGGATCTTGGCGCCCACCATAGTTTGATCTTTAATTGCTCACCATATGCTGATGGTGGGCTAATTAACAGGAAAAAAACTGACCGTTCAAAATAAAATAGCTACTGACTGTGGTTTGAGTAGAGTATTCCATTCCAGGGCTGGCATCTGTATAGTGGGTGTACCTATCTCACACTGTTCCACATTCATTTGTCTCTCCGAAAAGTCGGCCCAGCATCCTGTTAAAAAACATTCGCCTTTGGTATGAATGAATATAACACACAATTAGAAGTTGTCTGTATGTTTGGGTGCCATATTTCTTTATCATCAACCAATCACAGAGCAATACAATATGTATACAAGCCTGTCCGTTGACTAGATTAAGTTTATCAATAGATTCTTTTCCTACTAAATTAACATATAAATACCGGTACAGGTGCCTGCAAAATTAAAATCAAAATTTACTTTTATTTTCATATAACATCAATTTCAATCATAGTTTACTTTAGAAATATATAGAATTCCAAACCTGTACATAGAGAAAGCCCTCTGAATTCCATCTGGTACTGTCGGTTCTCAATGGATGATCCTGGCACTCTATCTATCCCATGATGCATTGCTCGGCTGTACAATTCTTTCTCATTTGCATAACGTGGCAACGGGTTGTCTGCATGTGGTGTGACAGTAATAGAGTGTATGAATCCCACGATCAAATCATGGTCCATAGTACTTTTGGCTCTTCTGCGTTTTTCATCCTGAGATGTGATATCCTGGTCACACAAATGTTTGACAGGCATAAACACTCTTATGCTAGCCATATCAACATAGAGTAAAGGGAGAAGGCTTGACGTCACAACAGGAATAAAGTTTGTATTAGGACTGACTGGTTTAGGAGTTAAGTTCTTTGGTAACGATCCAGACTTTTGAACACTTGGCGGAATGAAACAGTCTATGACAGTTAAAAGAGCTGGAATGTTGAAAACAAAGTCACAAGGTTCCAGACTGAGACAAACCTCTGAAATGTGGTTATGGAAATAGAGCTCATTAGCAGATTCAACTCCAACATCTGGTAAACCAACCATGTCGGCGTTTATTTTTCGTAACTTTTGTTTCACATTTTTGCACAATGCCCGTGTAAACGTGAGGTTAACGAAACGACGATTAACCTCTCGTGTATTGGACTCGCCCATCATGAAGTTGTGAGCGGGAGAAGTCTGTGTGTCACATGACCAAACCTTGTTTGATACCACATGAATGCTACTAGCCAATTCCTTCTGCGAACTCATCAAGATTCCTAGATTTGTGCCCTTTGACCAGCCAGTGGAGCTGAAATTAGTTGAAATAGTAAGATTAACGATGAAAATGGTAAAAACGTGATCCAGTAACATATCCTACATCTCATAAAAACAATCAATATCAATATTATAAAGAGTGGTAAGGGACATAACTCTGTCAAAAAAGACGAGAAGAGACAGAAATATAAACTTACTTTCATCATAGTTAAATACATACCTCTCACGATCTCTACTGTAATGGTGCATAAAACATCCTCCACAAGTGACCTTGACCTTTGCATAAATGACCTCGACATCAACTGAGGTCATCAGATCCTCCATAACCAGGCTGACCTTTGTATCTGTATAATCAATATCTACATGTCAGAAAATCATTCCTTACTCGTCATTGTTCTCACAACTTCATTTTGTTTTGAGAAAATATCAACCATACTTTATCGAAAATTCTAAGCATGTTCTAACAAACCCAAACTTTGACCTTAGAAAGCCTTTTCTTGCTCTCACATAGCCAAACCATTCTTAACAAAGCCTATTCTTGTTCTAACAAAGCTTTACCTCTTTTAACAAAGTCTTACCTTGTTCTGCCCCTTCTCCCAGTCGGTAAAAGTTTATTTCAAATTTGGGTAATGTCCACTGAAGCCAAAGTGACAGTTTTACTCCACTGTCAGTCATATCCTCCATGAGCATGTCCCGAATTGGAGTTGTTTCCCTTGATGTGAAATCTCCTGAGGTTCCTGTCTCAGTTTGCTCAACATCTTCTGTGATAGATGTCATATTCAGTTGTTCCCTCTGAATACTAGGTGGTTTACCTGGCTCCTTTTGACCTGACCTCGGGGTCAAAGTGGTTTTGACCTTTTCAGGTTTAAGGATACTTTTGGTGAATGCAAGTCCTTGCTTGAGGAGCGTTTTCAGCCAAATTACAATGGAAAGACATAAGTGGACCTGGGAATAGAGTCATTTGGAATTAGTGTTTACTTTAACAGTACGTTACATCACTTAATGTTGATAAATCCCTGGTAAACAAAATAAGAGGCCTTTAGGGCCTGTACTTGTCACAAGGTGTAAGCTGACATATAACAAGATTAACAATGATATCAAAATGCACTGTACATTTCATGATGTACATCAGCTCTATGCCATGTCGTATGTCAAAATAGCATTTTATATTCCAGACTAATTCTTAATTAAATCCTGCAGAAAGGATTTGAAAGATTTTATTCTGTTTCCCTCTAGTCCATACCGAACATTTATACAAAACTAATGTTTCTTTTCTGCTCAGAATAGAAGCTTCAAAGGAAATTGGACAAAACATAATCATTCATACAGAAGAAAAAGAATCTGTTGTCACTTTTTCCTACCAGGTCGGCCATTCATACAGAACTCGTTCTGTAACCTTAGAGTAAAAGGGGACAGATTACAAACCTATAGTTAAATGGGGATCTGAGACTTTACCTGCCGTTTAGAGCAAGCCAGTGTGACACTCCTCATATCAGTGTGGAGACAAAGTCCCAGGGCTGAGAGGTTATCTGAGGTCGGTGGAGAGTACTTGGTACTGACCGCCACTGTACAGTTGACTGACACTGGTTTGAGAATGGAGAAGATTTCCTTTTTGGAATGTATTGTGTAGATGCTGAAGTTGTTCAAGGTCATTGTCCATGGCAGTTTTTCACCTAAATAACACAACGTCATTAATACAATATAAATTTTTACTATAGCCAAATTGTTGATAAGGTTAATTCTTGGTCAAATGTCTTCTGTTCTTCTGTCAAAATGTGTTATTTAGGTAAATCAGGTGAAAATAACAGAAACGAAACGATGCGATATTTAACAGAAACAAAGTGACATTAACAAAAACAATGTGATATTTAACAGAAACAAAGTGACATTAACAAAAACAATGTGAAACAATATCACATTAACAGACACAATGTGATAATAACAGAAATAATGTGATATTAACAGAAACAAAGTGATAATAACAGAAAGAATATGATATTAACAGAAACAATATGATAATAAACAAATTTCAGTATTTACTACGTTGCATTAGGTGTGTGATGTCTGGTTCAGTGAGGTATTGTAAGGATGCAACAGTAACATTAAATTGTATGGACTGACGATGAAATATGATTATCAGTCAGATTAATGTATAAATTATGACCTACAGGTTGCAGAATTAACACAAAAGGCACAATTTTCATTTGTCATTTTAAACCTTAATCATGAAGTCCCCTAAAAAACTGACAATGATATCAAGGCCATACTGTTTGACTAGCATGTTAAATCATCACAAAGGGGAATGACTGCTTCTCACCGACGAGTGACCCATCCATCGAGGATATGGGGATCTCCTGCAAAGCATGCACCTGTTTGACCCCTGAACTGACCAAATGTAGGTTAGGGAGACAAATGACCATAGTCCCCATGGCAATGTTTTGTTCCATTACAGACAGGAAGTTCTGGGGTATGTAAACACTAGGATCAGGAACTGACATTGGGCTCTTGTTTACAAACACACAGCAGCTCTTGATGTCCACCTGTAATAGCATCAAATGTCAACAAGGAGAGACACAATAAATTTCATTTTTACACAATTTCTGAGATTCTGAGAAATACTTTAATACTATTGTAAATTATTGGGTCAAGAAAATATTTTTTTAAGAAATGAGAAATTCCTATACACAATTTTACCCCAATACATTAGAATAAGACAGACAAACATTGTTTTACACATTAAACACTTCAGGTTAAAAAACTAACAGGTATAGTAACTTAAATATTAAAACCGAAACTGTATGTTAACAATTTCTACAGTTAACTAAGTATGGAACTCTTTTGTTGTTTAAGTCAAGATTAGTTATTGTCCCTATAGGCCTTAACATATCTGGGAAATATTTCAACTTAATTCTAAAATAACCTGGACTTACAGCATTAACTCAGGTTGTTCAAAGGACAGTTAGAGATAACCAAAATTTAGCAAAAATATTCAAACATGAATCAAATGAAATTGGGGACATTCTTTGTCACCTATAGCTGTCAATTTGTTGAGATAGGTCAAATTGATATATTTTGAATGTTGATTTTTTGTATATACATTGTAGCTCTAACATTTTCTGTGGCAACATTTAAGATTTTTCACTAATCACTAGTTAATATAAGTTACCATTGAGCAACTGGGGCCTTATGTATGGATGTCTTAGTAAAGGATAATTCATGTCTGTGTTAAAATATGTTAACTATCTGTACAGTTAACCATGTTTGGAACTCTTTTGTTGTTAAAGGTCAGTTTAGGTCCTGTTTCTTATCCATTAACAGTCCTCAAAGAATATTGCTTTTTACCTGAACTTGAAGCATTCTGACATATGGGAATAAAGTGGCTAGCTTGTTTGAAAGGTCGCAACCAGATGTTTCCTCGTCTTTCTGACTTTCTTCCCCATGGGTGGTGGTGGGGACATGTGATCGTGTAACAGTTGGTGTATCTGTGTTAGGTGTCACAGAGCCAGAGGAGGCCAGGGAAACTGAAATATGGAACAATGGGTTTATTTCATTGAATGAAAATTTCGTCATTTGGTGTCAAAACCAGAATATCTATTTTTAGCCTTTTTGAGTTTGAGGCGTTAAAGATCAGAAACCAAAAATATAAAGAAACATTTTCTCTATAAAGTTTAGGAGTTAAAATTCACCAAAAAATCTGTATGGAAATAAAGTTCTGTCCATGTTTCATCAATTCACTTTCATCCATTTCATGGGATTTAGAAGAGTGAAATATGATAACTGTATATTGACAGATTAAAAAAAAAAAAAAAAAAAAATTCATAGGGATCGCCATTAAAATTTTATACATGAATATTGACCATTATATTGATAAACTAATTACAACTTAATTGTCAAATCCTTTAGGCAATATTGAAATTAAGAAAAGACATCCAATTACCATTCTGACATGCTTTCCAGTGGAAAACTAATATTGCTTAGCATGTTAAGATGGGGTAAATACTACAAACCTTGAGAAGCATTTGTCTTAAGGGGTAACGCCACATTTGCCAGAGACTTGTCCACTGTCACTTTCTCCCTCCCATGATTGGAGAGTTTCACTTTGTCACGTGGAGTGTAGGAGAACCAATTTATAAGAGATGGGTCGAGCAAACACACCACACCCTCCATATTGAGCAGGAGAACACTTGGAACTGAAACAAAATTAATGAATCTGAATTACCTCCCTTTGATTCTTACAAGCATTACACCCCATTTATATTGTTTGAGCTGTCCCTATAGTCTTTTGAATTAAAGACATTGAAAAAGACACCAGTAAGTTTGAGGAATTCCATTGAAAATGTACAGAAGAAACTCTTTTCTTAGATAAAATGTAATTTCTTGATTATTGCCAGAAGGTTTAATGATTTAAAACATTAGCAAGAGATCCCAGAAGGATCTTGGCACCCACAATTATTTGATCTTCATTTGATCTATAAAAGTTGGATCTTTTCCTTTTTTTTCTTTTCTTTCCTTCTATTTGCTGTTTATTACAAAATTTGCCAATTCCTCTCAGGGACTAGCAATTATTGATCTTTGTTTTTCTGACAGTTTAAAATTCAAAAGAGCACAACAAGGGACCAAGAAAAACCTACATATGAAATTTTAGGAAGATCTATTCAGTAGTTCACAAGAAAAAGTGATAACCAACTTTCATTGTCAAAATCCAAGATGGCTGCCTGTTGGCCATTTTGTTTTTCCTAGCATACTCAAAACTATAAGTGCACAACTTTGGATAAAGGGAAATCTATGGATGAAATCTATCTAGTACTCCAAAGAACCAAGAAATACTTATACAGATGTAACAATATTTCATTGTCAAAATCCTAGATGGTCACCTGCCATTGTCAAAATCCAAGATGGCAGCCTATCCGCCATGTTGTTTTACTGACCAGTCCAAAATGGGACAATACACAATTGCAATCAAGAGGAACCTACATGGGAAATTTAAAAAAGATCCAACCTGTACTTCTGAAGAAAAAGTAATGACAAGGATTGCTTAAGAACTGACAGATGGATCACAGGCCACTGACACAGTGTGATTGGAAGATCCATCCTATGGATGCTGTTGGGGTCAAGAATGCTCTCCATGGGATATCTAATGAAGTGGATTTTTTCAAATGATGTTTAACTAATACCAAAGTCATTTAATTTCAGTTACAGACAAAAAAAACCAAAATTTCAAAATCCCAATGATTCAATTATCAAACATATATACAATTAAATTTGTCTCGCACCACCTGGATTGACACTCTTATAATGGAAAAATAGATTATCGCAAATTATCAGATATTTGCAAACATATACCAGAGAAAGGTATCTACTGATTAAAACTCATCAAACAATTACTTTTGGCTCACAAGGGAAATCTAAAGGAGCTAGTAACAGGCAAAGCATGTTTAAATATATATATGTTTGATGTATGCAGGCAATCCCACTTTAAATCCAAGGCCCCCCTGGAGGGAACGAAACACACTCTTACCATCTGTGGTGTTGGGTTTATTCGGCAGCTGGATGGTAAATATCAAGAAATCCTCGTCTTTATCCTCAAGGTTGGGGCTGTGGAAGAATTCTGTAGAATAGAGTCGGCTTGTACTGGCTGGAGCATACAGAAGCGGGCTTGGCTTGGTACCATCTATTGAAAAACCAAATACATGACGTGAACAAAGTAGATGGTGAGATCCAAACAGAGATAGAACATAACAGGACATATAAAGGGAACTCCAGTTACTCATTTGTTATTTTCACTTTTTCTGCAAAAACCACCCTGTATTTTCTCTATATTTTCTGTGTTAAGTCATTTCTGTGATGATTTTCCAGCTAATATCATTTTTCTAACAATACTAAAATCCTTTTAATTATCCTTGTAGAATAATATCTTATTATTATCATTTTTCTGTTAATTCTGATAACACCTTTTTTCTCTAAAATATCTGTCAGACAGCAAAAAAATTCTTTGTAATTGTCTTTTAGTAGTATTGTTATTTTTTTATGACGCTTTTTCAATCAATCAGCAGAGCAAACCAATGTCTGTTACTATAATTTCTTTCCAAATTGGTTAATATCATTATTCAGACAATTTTCTTCTTTATCTTTGTAAAACAATGTCTGTCACTTTCACTTTCCTGTTAATATCATTTTTTTCTGGCAATATTGTTTTTTCCTATTTTACAACATGTAAGTTAAGGCTTGTAACAGTAATTTTCCTCTTAACATCATTTATTCTGACAACACTTTTGTTTCCTTTATTATAACATGTCATCAATAAATGTCTGTTATTATCACTTTTCTTTTAATATCATACATTGTTGTTTCCTTTACTATAACATGTAAATCAATGTCACTTTCCTCTTAATATACATTTTCCTGAGAAAATTTCATTTAGCTTCCTACGGTATTATCTATGTTAAGAAAAGTCTGTTATTGTCACATTTAACAATTACCATACATTATAACCTGTATGGACGATAAAGTTCCACTGTAGGATGTTAAGAAAAGTCTGTTATTGTCACATTTACCACTTACCATACATTATAACCTGTATTGATGATAAAGTTCCACTGTAGGATGTTACACTTGCTGTCCGACATTTTTTCAGCTCCAGTCCTGATAAAGACACCTCCAGAACAGGATTTCCGGTACTGCCTGGTTTGTCTACAGTAAACAATAACATCCTATATTCAGCGGGTTTTTTTCAGAAATACCTTCATTTTGCCTTAGAGGAAATGTAGCTGAATTGTGATAAAACAATGGTACATACCATAGCAGTAACAGGACAATTGATGAATCAGTCAGATAGTGAGACAACTGGTTAAAACGAAAGGTAAACTGCAGACTGGAGAGTGGGACAACTGGTTTAAATTTGTGGTGGCTAGGCAGTGGGACAACTGGTTTATATTTGTGGTGGCTGGACAGTGGCACAATTGATTTATATTTGTGGAGACTGGACAGTGGGACAACTAGTTTAAATTTGTGGTGGCTGGACAGTGGCACAACTAGTTTATATTTGTGGAGACTGGACAGTGGCACAACTGGTTTATATTTGTGGTGGCTGGACAGTGGCACAACTAGTTTATATTTGTGGTGGCTGGACAGTGGCACAACTAGTTTATATTTGTGGTGGCTGGACAGTGGGACAATTGGTTTATATTTGTGGTAGCTGGGCAGTGGCACAACTAGTTTATATTTGTGGTGGCTGGACAGCGGGACAATTGGTTTATATTTGTGGTGGCTGGGCAGTGGCACAACTAGTTTATATTTGTGGAGACTGGACAGTGGGACAATTGGTTTATATTTGTGGTGGCTGGGCAGTGGCACAAATACTTTATATTTGTGTTGGCTGGACAATGGGACAACTGGTTTATATTTGTGGTGGCTGGACAGTGGCACAACTAGTTTATATTTGTGGTGGCTGGACAGTGGCACAATTGATTTATATTTGTGGAGACTGGACAGTGGCACAACTGCTTATATTTGTGGTGGCTGGACAGTGGCACAACTAGTTTATATTTGTGGTGGCTGGACAGTGGCACAATTAGTTTATATTTGTGGTGGCTGGACAGTGGCACAACTAGTTTATATTTGTGGTGGCGGGACAGTGGCACAACTAGTTTATATTTGTGGTGGCTGGACAGTGGGACAACTAGTTTATATTTGTGGTGGCTGGACAGTGGCACAACTAGTTTATATTTGTGGTGGCTGGACAGTGGCACAACTAGTTTATATTTGTGGTGGCTGGACAGTGGCACAACTAGTTTATATTTGTGGTGGCTGGACAGTGGCACAACTAGTTTATATTTGTGGTGGCTGGACAGTGGCACAATTGATTTATATTTGTGGAGACTAGACAGTGGGACAACTGCTTATATTTGTGGTGGCTGGACAGTGGCACAATTGGTTTATATTTGTGGTGGCTGGACAGTGGGACATTTGGTTTATTTTTGGTGGCTGGACAGTGGCATAATTGATTTATATTTGTGGAGACTGGACAGTGGGACAATTGGTTTATATTTGTGGAGACTGAACAGTGGCACAACTAGTTTATATTTGTGGTGGCTGGACAGTGGCACAACTAGTTTATATTTGCAGTGGCTGGACAGTGGCACAATTGATTTATATTTGTGGAGACTGGACAGTGGCACAATTGATTTATATTTGTGGAGACTGGACAGTGGGACAACTGGATTAAATTAGTGTTGGCTGGACAGTGGGACAATTGGTTTATATTTGTGGTGGCTGGACAGTGGCACAACTAGTTTATATTTGTGGTGGCTGGACAGTGGGACAATTGGTTTATATTTGTGGTGGCTGGACAGTGGCACAACTAGTTTATATTTGTGGTGGCTGGACAGTGGGACAATTGGTTTATATTTGTGGTGGCTGGACAGTGGGACAATTGGTTTATATTTGTGGTGGCTGGACAGTGGGACAACTAGTTTATATTTGTGGTGGCTGGACAGTGGCACAATTAGTTTATATTTGTGGTGGCTGGACAGTGGGACAACTAGTTTATATTTGTGGTGGCTGGACAGTGGGACAACTAGTTTATATTTGTGGTGGCTGGACAGTGGCACAACTAGTTTATATTTGTGGTGGCTGGACAGTGGCACAACTAGTTTATATTTGTGGTGGCTGGACAGTGGCACAACTAGTTTATATTTGTGGTGGCTGGACAGTGGCACAACTAGTTTATATTTGTGGTGGCTGGACAGTGGGACATTTGGTTTATTTTTGGTGGCTGGACAGTGGCATAATTGATTTATATTTGTGGAGACTGGACAGTGGGACAATTGGTTTATATTTGTGGAGACTGAACAATGGCACAACTAGTTTATATTTGTGATGGCTGGACAGTGGCACAACTAGTTTATATTTGCAGTGGCTGGACAGTGGCACAATTGATTTATATTTGTGGAGACTGGACAGTGGCACAATTGATTTATATTTGTGGAGACTGGACAGTGGGACAACTGGATTAAATTAGTGTTGGCTGGACAGTGGGACAATTGGTTTATATTTGTGGTGGCTGGACAGTGGCACAACTAGTTTATATTTGTGGTGGCTGGACAGTGGGACAATTGGTTTATATTTGTGGTGGCTGGACAGTGGCACAACTAGTTTATATTTGTGGTGGCTGGACAGTGGGACAATTGGTTTATATTTGTGGTGGCTGGACAGTGGGACAATTGGTTTATATTTGTGGTGGCTGGACAGTGGGACAATTGGTTTATATTTGTGGTGGCTGGACAGTGGCACAACTAGTTTATATTTGTGGTGGCTGGACAGTGGGACAATTGGTTTATATTTGTGGTGGCTGGACAGTGGGACAATTGGTTTATATTTGTGGTGGCTGGACAGTGGGACAATTGGTTTATATCTGTGGTGGCTGGACAGTGGGACAATTGGTTTATATTTGTGGTGGCTGGACAGTGGGACAACTAGTTTAAATTAGTCCAACTGTCCAGGCACCACTAACTTAAACCAGTTGTCCTACTGTGAAGCCACCACAAATGGGATGACAAGAATTTCAATAACAGAGAAAATGTTTTGTTAAAAACCATCTGAAACAAAGACGGCTTAATGATTAGCATGAAAACCCTTTACATCAAATGATTTTCTTAATTTCCCTTACATATCTTACAAACATTGAGTACCTGTTTGGAATATATCTTCCATGAGACTATTGTCTAGCAAAACTGACGGTTTTGGAGATTTCTGTTGCCATGACAACCAGATTTGTATCCCTAGCAATAGATTGGCCTTGTTAAAGTTGATGGAGACCTGAGGGAGCTGGTAAAGTTGTTCTCCTTTGATGTGGTGAGCACTTTTCCTGCAATGAAGAATTTACAACTCTCAGTTTTTTTATATAAATTTAAGTGCATTACTTTTGTTACCAAGAACAAAATTTCTCCTATACTTTGTACACAAAATTTCTGCAACACTTTCTGTGCAAATTTTCTACAATTCCTTCAATGCAAAATTTCAAAAGTACTTTAAACACAAAATTTATACAGTAATTTATTCACAAAGTTTCTGCAATATCTTGTACATCAAAAATGTTATATTCAAAATAATAATGACACCTTACAGTAGTTGTCATGATCTTACCAGTACATAGGCAGCAGTAACTTCTTCATGTAGAGAGCTCCACTACAAGGGGGCATAACTGTTACAAGAGGAGACTTTGTGCTTGCTTTGTCTATTTGTACAAGTCCAGCACTCAATCCAAAGAGCTGTATCAACAGAATATGTGTTTATATGTCAATAAGCTGTATTTAGATAGGCATTGATATTCTTGTCTAATGAACACCTACATGTCTGAATCTCCAAGCTTCCACAATATCTGGTTATTATCTCTCAACCCTACATTACAAAGACACAACACTTGACCGCTACAATATGTGAATACAACATTTGACTCCTGCAGGACCTGTGTCATCTCTACCTGTGTAATACTTTGTTTGCCAAATCTAGGTACAGGTATTCATTTTCTATCTGTTGCTTAACTGCATGATGAAAAATATTATTTTTGTGCAATAGGGCATCCTTTGTTGTACATTGTCGATGTCAGAAGCTAATTTTTTCCAATATTTCAGAATTAGAAATGAGAGAGAAATACTCTTCCATATGTCCGGGTGAAGGATGGAATATTTCCCTCGGGATGTTACAAGATGTGGCAAAACCCTCAGCAAGCATCGGGTTTTACAACATTTTGTGACACCTTGGGTGAAATATCCATACTCTACAACCCGACACATGAAGATTCTTATAGACCCCTACGGTACCTGAATATAACCTTTGACATCTACAGTACCTGGAAACAAGCATTAACTCTTACCTTCAAATGTGTGTGTGAGTAACAGTGATGGAGAAGATTAGGTGATGGACCGACCGTTTTGCTGACTAGCCTCACAAGTTTCCTGGGATACATAGCATAACTAATCTGGTAGTCTAGCCTATTACAGGATATGGCAATACAAGGCAGATTGGTCATGGACTGTTTGGATGGATCTTCCTTGTTCTAAAATACAAATTTCATTGATCTACAATATTTGACATCACCTCCCATCCCCCACACTGCCCATCTCTTCCTTGTGACATCAACTCTCATTCCTCACACCCTACATAGTGACATTTACTCCTACCTCTCTCTCAACATCCCTACCAAGTGACATTACCTCTCATCCCCCTCACTCCCCACCCCTGCCTTGTGGCATCACCTCGAATCCCCCTCATTCACCACCCCTACCTTGTAACAGTAACTCCCATCCCATTCACTCCCCAACCATACCTTATTACAATAACTCCCATCCCCCTCATTCACAACCTCTACCATGTAACATCACCTCCCATCCCCCTCACTCACCACCTCTACCATGTAACATCACCTCCCATCCCCCTCACTCCCCACCTCTACCATGTAACATCACCTCCCATCCCCCTCACTCACCACCTCTACCATGTAACATAACCTCCCATCCCCATCACTCACCAACCCATCTTGTAACATCATCTCTCCTATTCCTCTCTCCCTTTAAAAAGCAAGGCAAATCACCTGACGCAGACTGTGTGAGGTATGGTAGTTTTTCTTCTTGACATCACAGCTCGGATGTTCTGCGTAGAAAATGGTTGCTGAAGGTTTGATTAGAGTCAGATGCTTAGTACTTGTAGGTATGAAAGACTCCAGTGATCTCACTTGCTCTGGTGTCGGGGGCGGAAAGCTCTCGTCAACAACCTCTGTTAAAATAACAAGCTTTATTTCATCTTCACCATCACACACAGTTTTAACAAACCTATTCTCTCTAAGAAAATTGAAAAAATTTTCCTAATTTTGTAAAACTGCACCAGAGTCATATATAAATCATTACAAATCCTAAATCAGGCCTCGTACTGATTTTTCCTTTCAGGTTTGCCATAACAAGTACTGGAGTTTAAAATCAAAGCAGTTTTTAAAAAAATCATGATATCCTCCCTTAAGGCCTCTATTTGATTCATATCACAAATAATTTCATGAAATTTAATATAATTCCCACTCGTAAAACATCAAAATGTAAAGTATCAAGGGACAACGAAAATGGACAATGGCTGGACTCAGGCAGTCATTAGATTGTTTGGTGCAAGTGAAGTAAAAATTTGTCAACTAGAAGCCTAACTGATACCTCCATTAAAGGACAACATTAAGTCTGGGGTAGAAATTCAAGATGGCAACCACCACAGCCATTAGTGTGATTTAGGTATGACCAATAATCAGACATAAGCTGACATCTTGTTTTAATATATCAAAGAGGGCGTAGAGCCAACACCGTACTTTTAGTAAAGTTCAAGTGGGTTCCGTGGTCCCTTACTTGGATACCTCCAGGTATGCAGGGCGATTGAAAAATAGTAGGAACTAAAAGATAATAGACAATCGCAACAAGCTCAGGATACCAAAATGATTATGTTTCGGGCGAAACCTGTAGACGAATGATAATAAATAATCATATCGATATCCTGAGCTTGTTGCGGTTGATCTTCTTGTTTTATTATAGAAACATTTAAATCCGGTTGATAAGGGCTCCGAAATTTCAGACGACCAAGTCATCAGGGAACCCAACTCAAAACAGAGATTATCTGACCCATTACTGACAAATGTTGGTACTAAATCTCTTTACGTTCAGTACCTACAATGGTATACCAAGTTGATCTCTTCTCTATCAATTCTATAACCCTGTATAGAACTGGATCCCTCATCCCCTCAATCACCACCAACCCCATCCCAAATGATGTAAGGATATTTATAAATTTTTTTTACTGATAAACAGACGTCAGGCACAGCTGTCATATTAGATGATTAGATAGTTTGATAGATTGTCCATGGTCCAAGTTAGTCATGAGGATGGAACGGCTGTATTTACCTGGCTTGACCTTAGCATAAGGGTCATATGTGTGGTCTTTTGAACAGCTGATAAACTTCTGGATTCTATGAACAGCTGATGATGATACATTCAGATGAACCAGTCCAACGATGTAACGAATCAGAGAGTTTTCCTTGAGAAACACTTCATCCTCCATATCAGATGTCACAGAGGACTTACTGCTTTCTACAAATTAAGTGTGACTGGTTTAATTCACAAATAAAAAAAGAAAATATTGTGATATTTCAAATCATCAATTCTAACTGAACATCAATACCACCTAAACTCTCCACTGATATCATTAAAAATCTCCCTCAATAAACACGAAGTGAGCTGAGGCTCACAAAGACATACCACCATCCCCTCATATTTTTCCTTTCAATGTAAATTATTGAGGGGAAAATGCACTAACTTAAAGGGGTTCTAGAAATACCCTGTGCACAAGCTTTTTATTTCAATATGGTTAAGGGTGACCTTTGACCTTTCTTCTAAGTGTAGACCTTTGTTCTATAATGCTATGGTTATGAACTAAATCTGTTCATGATTTCCCGAGATATCTTGTACCTTCCTGAGATATTCTGAACCTTCCTGAGATATCTTGTACCTTCACAAAATATCTTGTACCTTAATGAAATATCTTGTAACTTCCTGAGATATCTTGTACTTCAGTTTATCACAAATGCATGCATGCAAGCAACACCCCGTCAACCTAACCTCAATCCCTGATTGCTATATGAACTCCTTACCTATGGTGGGGGTATAACCATAATCTAGTGAGTGTCATTACCTTGCTTGGTCTGGGTGCTAGAATCAGGCATAGTGTAGAGATAGTCAACAAAGAAAACACCAAATCTCTCTGTAGCATATTGCTCGGAATTGATCTGAAGGTGTTCGTCAAAGTCAAACACAAACTGGAGTTCTTCATCGTGATTGACTGGACATCCCAGATCAAATAACGACTGGCTGTAGTAGTTTAGGACAGTCTTTGTCTGAAGAGGATTTCCTCCTTGGAGCAGAATCTGACTCTGTACTCAAAACACAAAATATGTACACTCAATAATAGGCATACAAATGAAAAATACCAATCAGGAAAAAATAGCCTTCCTAACAACTGGTCTGAAAGAAAAACAAAAGAAAAAACAACCAAACTGGCCTGTATCATTCTATTGTTCTGCAGTTCATGGTCTTACTGCGCGTAACACACAGAGAGCTGTAATCTAGTGGACTTGTACATACTAATACATCTTACGTTAAGTCTGTGTCTGAACATTCTTTATTTCGAACCTGACATCATGATTCCTTATGTTTATTATTGTCTTCTGTGAAATATTCATACCAACACTTTTTTTTAATTTTTCCCCTGTTTATACAAACCATCAAATCTCCCTCATTGCGAGCCCACAAGATGATTTTTTTCTCATGTTTATTAATATCAATTAATCTCTCTCATCCTGAGCTAATAAAAACCCTTTAATCTCCCTTGTCTTGGGTGGCTAAGATGATTTTTCCTATGTTTTCATAACCCTTGAATCTTCCATGACTAGACTCCAAAAGATGATTTTTTTTCCCTGAGATTATACAACCTGTTGAATCTCCCTCGTCATAGGCCCTAATAAAAATCATTTTGCCTATGTTTACACAAAACATTGTTTCTCCCATGTATCAAGTCCCAAACATGATATTTTTCCTGTTTTTATACAAACCCTTGAATCTCCCTCGTCTTGGGCTCCACATATGCAGTGTCCTTGGCTTAAAAGTTGACAGTTTGAGAATCCAACTTTCACATCAAAGAAAGCTAGGCCTCGGAGAAGAATCTCCATGGCAATGCCCTCCCCTTCAAGAAGGAGAAAAGGACGGAATGCAGTCTTCTTTGGCCCAAACTGGTGCTTGTCTTTCAGGACTTCAGTCAACTGTTCAGAAAAATACACCAAAGCATTGTCAGAGACCTACTATGATTAAATCCGCTGTAACAGTCAAAACTTTTTGAAAGCTTTAATTTTCCAAGATTTACAAATAGCTGAAGAAGAAATTATGTATTTTCTAACTTTTTACAAAAGACTTGAAATGAACTTTGGTTTTCTTAATCAATTTTCTTTCCAAGGATATGCCTACACCCTTTATTAGACGTTGAATATATTGAAGTAACTTCTAAACAATAAACAGACAACTTTACAATCAATATTTTACCTTGAATGTGACAGATGCTTTATGAGCATACATCCCTACAGAGAGAACGGGAGGAGATCTTTTCTTAGGAGTTGATGCAGCTTCTGAAACCTCTTCTTCCTCTGAAGGTAGTATTTGTGGTACATAGGACCACGCCCACGATGCCCACCCCTGTTCATCACCACTTGGATCATTGGAAACCGACATATCTGTTGAAATGTTTTAAAAAATCTCAGCTGAACTAGAATTCACACTGTCTGTGTGGAAGGAAAGATGATTATAAACATATACATCAATATAATGGTTCCAAGACCTCAGATAGAACTACAGGCCTGGTTTTCAGTTTTCATTGAAGTTTAGATCCATTGTAAGTTAAACAAATATAGTTATATCTACAAAATGTAACAAACTCAAAATAGCTTATTAATATTTACATTTTCAAGGTTTTCCTTTGGACCCTAAAATTTATCATTTTTTTGTCAGAATCCAGGGACTCACATCATGAATGACATAGAGTAAAACTTAAGATACTGGTATTTTGGGGGTTCCTTGTCAATTTAAGGAGTTAAAATGAAGGTTTCTGAGTGTCAGGGAAACCATCCATTGTATCTCTTTAGAAATGAGACAGTTTTAGATATTTTAATGAGGTTAAACTGAGAATAAGTTCAAGCTGAGTAATTACCAATTACTGGTTGATGTTGTGAACAACAATCTCAACATTATTGTATCTACTGCATTGACGTTCTCTTTCTTTATTGGGATATTTTCAGAAATCAATAGATTTTATTTTCTCCTTTCTGACACATATTCCATGACTACACAATGTCATTTGCTCTGAAATACTACAGTATATTGACAAGTTACATCTCCTTTTAAATCTTTGACTCAAGATTCATAGAATTTTAGTCACTCATAGCTAATTAAGAAAACTCCTAAGAATAATCCATTGTCAGATATTGTAATCACAATTCTGAGACCCCTGGGTACCCAAATACTTGTGGGTCTTCATAGAAAATCTAGATCTTACAGAAAAAAATCAGGAAAATTTTCAAGATGAGTGGCAGTCAAGAAAATGACAGTTATAATCATATGTGTTATTATCTTATAATTTTGCCATTTGTTTAAAATACAAAATTATTATCTCTTAAAATGAGCAATAAAACTTAAAAGTGTGAAACATGAATAAATTACTCTACATGTATACGATAGTGATGTTATTAAGTTGTAGGAATCTTACAGACAATTATATATACCCACCTTCTTCTGAAGGTTCTTCTTGTCCTTGAGTATCAGAATCAGTGATTACACTCGGAGCTGGTTCAGTGTCAGTAGGATACTCCCTTGTACCATAGTACAGCGCCATACACAGTTCAATTAGGCGGAAAAACATTGGCAGCTGTGTGTCAGTCAATGATACATCAAGTTTGTCACAAAATACATCCATCTTTGTAATACTAGGAAGCTTGGATGTGACACTGTCATATTTTGTGTATATTCGTCCTGTCACAGAGCATCGGTAAATGAGTGGGTCTTGATATGTCTCTATCCTGCCACTAGCATCACATTTATCTAGACAAACAGTCAGGTCACAAAACTTGACAGACTTACGCAGTGTAAAATCTGGAGCACACAAATCTGTAAATGCCCTGTTCCACATTTTGTCTACACTGTAGCACTCAGCAGACTTAACATTGAGAGATAAAACAATGTCATCCTCAACAAACTTGATGATGAGGTTGTTGACGATGATACTAACATTGTTAGTAATCTTATTCATCAGACTCTGCAGATACCCTGGAGGCAAAGCTTCATCTCCAGTTCTCTTAGCTTTTATCTGATTGGATGACCTTGACCTTCGCTGATCCTTTGACCTTGACCCTCTGGTCTCTTCGTAAGCTTTATCCCGGAGTTTCAGAATACACTCTATAGTGTTAATTGTGATAACAACTGGTTCCGACCCAAGTTTTGTCCACGGAACATGAATCCGCAGCTCATGGATATACCCGCTTTTAAACATGATTGGTAGTTGAATAGCCCGTTCAATCATGTCAAGTCGAAGGTCAAGGTTATTCAGGACAGCATCCCCTCCCCACAGTGACAGCTGGAAATCTTCTGGGCGTAACTTCACATACTTGTCAACATATCCCATCAATAGTGGGGTGATGTAAGACTCAATCTTAAACATGGCTGCTGTCTGTTGTAGCACCTTGTCAAAACAATCCTGAACCCATCAATGTTTAAGTGATCATTATCTACAAAATAAAAAATAAGACAACTCAGATGGATATCAGAGTCAATCATCATATCAAACTAAAAATAATAACAACATACTTTGTAGTTAGTGTTGCAAAACCGTACAAAAATACACAGATTACATCCAATCAGCCTTTGAAATGATAGATTAAGCGTTCTTGTCGAAATCTTACATGGGCCAAGGATCACAATTTTACACGCCCTACTTAGGTTAGTTATGTATAAGACTGATCCTACGAACTGATCAAATAGTAAACGAGTTTATAATTAAAATTAAATTCGCCGGAAAACCATATGATACAATATTCTACGCTTCACCAAATCAGTTTAAGTATCGACTGTCAAACGCTACATCGTCACCAAATTCTGTGTCGGAAGTCACGGCGTACACAAAGTGACCATAAAGATTCCATACAATGCCATCTTAACGCAAAATGTGTGGATATATAAATTACCATCTTAAAGATGATTTCTTTCCATAGAGCAAACAGTAGGCATTCTTCTGGCGTAGTTTCCTATCTGACATAGAGCTGCCAACTCAACATTCGCCATGTTTTCAAGTGTCTTTCGGATATCGACTTCAACACTAAAAGTTGATGAATATTCTAGATGTATTCCGAAATAAATTTATTTAACGCGAGTTAGTTGTAGAATTTGACGTGATTATATCCGGCGCATTCGACAGTAAATAACGTATGTAATGTCAAAAACACGAAAAAAGTACGGACGTATGGAATGAATAAGGAAACGGAATCGCTAAAAAAAAAAAAGGAAAAAAAGGCAAAATCAACTGATTTTTAAATGATAATACTGCCATTTGACAGACATTAAATAAAAACCGTTTCGGCTGGCAAATTCTATTTTCCTTAATGTGATATTTTTTTATAATTTTGAATGAGGATATTGAGATGTTAATTGTAGTTACGCATATTCTAAGTCCGGACAAAATATAGCAAAATGTTGACTAATGTCTATGAATGTTATTTTTTAACAATGTGCGAGATGAAAACCTAACTCTCATTTTTTATCGTTCAATCTGTACCTTACTTAAAACTGACTTCGTTGATAAGAGTGTTAGACAGTATACATTCTTTCCTCTTTTTATAATCATTTGAAGTATTATTTTTAAAAAAGAAAATACTTCAATATCACCCTTTAAATGAAACATCAACAGGGTTGTCACCTCCACGACCTAAACAATAATGAACTGGAGGTCCCTTTGTATTAAATGTTACATTAGTAAACTATTTCCAGCACAAAAACGCCATGTATGTAGCTCCTCTCCCCTTTGATATGAATGGCTCCGATCATGATAACCAGCACGCCAACATTAAAAAAAAAAAAAACAAATGGAAGGTGTTGTTTAAGGGAACAATGGCGAGTCAATTACATACCAGTTCACATCAGCTCTCATTGTTAACCCAGACTTTTACCTGAGATTTGCCTGTGCTTCACACAAAACACTTCTTCATATTTGATGAATGGTAGTTTTGAAAACATTGAAATGTTATTTAAAGTAAAAGATATTTGAAATTTCAGTATGTTAAAAAGAAATAGTTAAATTTGACGGCTCAACACTAAAATCATATATATGTAAAAAAAAACAAAACAAAACAAAAAAAACAAGAGGTTATTACATTGGATGATTTAGCACGAAACAACACAAAAAAAAATACAAAAAAAAATTTTTGTCTAGAACAATGAGATTCAAGTAATTGAAAACAAAGAGAAAAAACACCTGATAATTTTGTAGGTTACAAACACTTATGCCGGTAATGGTACTGAATGCCAAGCTTTGTAATTGCCAGCAAAAAGGAATGACTCAAATTATTTCATTATTATTCAAAATCAATATTTGGAAGTTAATTACTATCAAGTTTAGAAATACATGTAGTGCACCAAGCTTCATGGTTTATCGTGAACACTGTACAAGGAAGTCCTATCTTAAATTCATAATTCATTTAAAATGATTGACGTCTAATGTATATAAAATTCTCAATTTCGAGAAAATTTCAATTCACAGTTGATAAAACCTATTGCTAAGCCAATATTACATTATCAGTTTTTACAAAAATGGAAGAATGATATTTTTAAATATTTGATGTCAGTTTTACATATAGAATATATAAAGAATGCGTGAAAGTTTGAAAAAAAACTTTAAACTTTGAAATGATAATGCAAGAATCTAACTTTGTATTTAGAACAAGTAACCATGGAAACTGGCAGGTGAAATGATGTAGGATAACAGAAAAAGAAATAATCCTTATTGTGATAAAAACGACAAATATAAAAAAAAAACTAAATGCTAGTCAACAGCTGAACATGAAAAATATCAAATAATATAAGTCCAAATGCAATTCAGAATTTATGAATTTCAGCCATATTATGTATTGATATATATACATCAACATATGATATGACAGAACGTGATATATAAAATGGTGTTATAGGTTTCTCTGTATTCTATGTTACTATGGAGAACAGCATTAATAATTTGTAGTATACATTTTACATATATCCGAGATAAGGACGTTAAGTAATTAAACTATAATGATATAAATTAGCACTGAAAATTATTGATAATCAATCATTTGAAATCCGATAAATTAATCAATCACACGAAATCAATATATATTTTTTGATATTCATATTTTATAGAAAGTTCGTTAACTTTCAAAATAGAAAATGAAAGATACAATACAATATGATAATGTTTCATTATAGTGTCATACAACATAGTTTACAATAAAACACGATCAAATATTGCCAAACATGATGATGTCCAGTCAGATTCGGCTTACGAGACACTGTTAAAAGTCCATGGTTATCAAAATAAAAGACGTATTTTACGTTATACATGTAACAGTTAAAATTACATTTTAAAATAGAACGTCTACGCCTCGGCATGAGATATAAACTGATTTTGATAAAAGATATTGAGTTTCTTCAGTTTGTAAAAAACGAAAAAATGTACTAAAAGCGTAAAGTTCGTTGCATAACGTACAAACTTTTTCAAAAAGTGAAATTCGAATATCGTTTTATATATAGGGCATTCACAAAGAAAATTAGTCTCGTTTTCTTTAATATTTTTACAAAAAGGACAAAGTCTCTGGTTCTCGTGTAAATTTACATATCTGTCAGTCTCTATCATAAGAGGTAGACATCCGAGTCGTAGCTGGGATAAATGGCTTCCGTAATGACGTGAAATGTATGACGTAACGTAGAATTCGGGAACGTTATCAGACTTCAATAGTCTTTAAACTCGAAGCTTATATCCTTGGTTAGGATTATACAAGTCATATCAATTGCTGAATACCGACAGGTAAGTTTACAGGTAAAAATATATAAGAAAATATCAGAAATTCACCCTTATATACATATATCATGTAAACTATACTGATTTTTATGAAAGAGACTATACTTTTAGGGCAATTAAAATCTATTGTTCTTAAACACTCACCAGTTCCTTCTAGCCCACATTTTTACTTGTTAAAGTAGAACGTGGGCTAAGTGGGAATATAGGAGTGGAACGGACACTTCTATCAGGAAAAAGTTATCATCAGTATGAAAACGCATCACCCTGTAGATGAATTAGAAATGTAGGCATTCAGATATTTCAAGTTTTAAGATTTATTACAACTTTAGGCCCACCAGTACATATTATATATACATTACGTTATACAATGTAAAAGAATGAAGACTATTGTTACAAATTTTATATATAATTAGGGATTTCTAAATATCATAAAAACGTTTACCTGAGATACAATTTTCTTTAATATTGAGGACACTCAATAATTCAAATAACTTAAGGTTTTCTGTAATATTATCACTTCATAAAAAAACTCGAAAGGATTGGAATTGTCTTCATATTCGTTAAAAAAAATGAAACCACCCCCACTTCAGAACCAGAGTTACACTGTTTACAATATCTTCGTGTCCTTGGAATATTTCTATATCTTCCTGTCTCTATGGCAAGAGAATGACATGATATACGGATTCTAGTCAAACATATACAGTATTTCATTGGTATATATTTATTAACGTAAAACTGCAATGAAAAGTTTTGTCCACGAGATATTTAAACATAAAACATTTCGGTGAATTTTTCAGTGAAGTCATAATTAATTGCTTTGCCTGATCAAATATTCCAAAGTTTGCTTAATCTCCAATAAAATGAAGTTTGGTCAAGTGGCACTATTAGAATTTATCCATATATCACTAAAAAAAAACCTAAATTATCTAATTCTTCCTTAACAATTGAAAACATTTCTGTTACTCAGATTTAACAGAAAATTATATGATTTGGATACAATACATTTATCAGAAAGTCTAATTTTAAACCAGTGTTTCATCTATCTATATTTTCGCAAAAATTCCAAAGGAAACAGACTCATTTAAGAATAAACCATACTGGTACATGTTGACTTCTTTACTCTTAACATTTTTTTTACAAAAATCCAAATGTTCTTCATCAAGTCCTTGAAACGAACCCCATATTTCGCTTGCATAATAAAGAATACTACCCACTACGGTTTAAACAAGAGCACTTACAAAGTCAAACAAACAAAGCTTAACATCCTTGGACAGCCAGTTGCTTCTAGATACAACTGAATTCGTTATTGTATTTAAGTAAAAATCCTAAATAGGAAAACTGACCAACACAAGAAACCATACAACCCTTATAATACCATTTCTCACTACCAAGTAGCCTTCCACCTTACGGAAAACAATAATTTTAGCTTTATCTAGGTTTACAGCCTCGACTCAAGTTTCTTATAAAGATGTTTTTGTGAATTAAGTTCCTATGACTATCATATGATTTGCAATTAGTAAATTCTGTTAGGACAGCTTTTGGACTCCCATACATGCCTGACACCTGAAGTGAATGGCAAATACGCACCCGTTACCACTGCCACCCAACTATGCACCCTCAGTTGCTAATGCATGCTTCAAACTCCATATTGATTTCATGGACTTAGTAAGGAGGCTGAACAGCAATTCGGTGATTTTGCAAATTTTGTTTTTTAAAATATTAATTTCTTCTGTCACCCGAAAGATTTACCAGGTCGAAAAGAAGATAACCGTCGTTATCTCTCGTTCGACATGAATAACTCTACATATGGATATGGACCTTTCCTGGTCTGCATCAATAGGACCTGAAATTTTGTTTCAGCCCATAGATGGATCTTTCCTGGTCTGAATCACAGAGTGTGAAGCATCCTCAAGTGAACCATTTCACTGGTCTGGCCTCTCCGGGACTCTGTTGGGAAAAGGACTTAATACTCTAACAAAAATCTGTCTTCTCATATACCGACAACAGGGTTTTGTATAAAGTATTATCCAGTGGTAGGGCGATGAATTTCGTTTGATCTATGGGTATTGTTTAAGATTGGCGGTGGGGCCCAATAGCGGGGTTGTATCCAGAAGAGGAGGGATGGGGTCCAATAGGGGAGTAGGTGTCCTGAAGTGGAGGGGTGGGGTCCAATAGGGGGGATAACAACAATAGGTAGAATAGAAAAAATAAAATGTTTCAAATCTCTTGTCTCTTGTATTTTCAGTACTGATAAATGTTTAATTTTAAAGTTTGGAACATGCAACCGGAGACAAAGAACCATTTTACATCCTGAAATGTACAAGGAATAAACACAATATAGTTACAATGAATCTGTTAAAACCAGTCGAGGTATAAAGGCCCTTCCAATCTCTTATCTGTATTGCTGCTGAGCTCAATTCAAACTTTTTACAGAAACAGGATTGTTTTATTGCAACACTGTTTAAAAAGTGTCACGGCATTCTGAAGCATTATGAATACTTTCTGTACCCAGACTAAGTCCATGTGTCTGTCACCTGTAAGTCGCAAGAGGGATAGATCCCACAGAATACATAACATGGTAGCACTCTTTTAGAATAAAACACATTAAAAAAATCATGGCCAAATCCTTTCGCATAATGAAAAGAAAGAAAAAACAATTAGTAAACCATTTTTATTAATCAATAAAACTGAATATACATCTAAATACATAGAAAATCTTATGACTTAATAAAAAATTCATTTTTTATCACAGATTGAAAGAAATCACAGTCTCACATGCAATTTGCACCCCTAACAGCTAATGGTGAGATCTCAGACTGAACACAATACATTGCTACTGTACTAGTATATTTCTAGTATAGATATACATGTACCTTGCTATGGATTTTCATCCTGCTTGTAAGAAGTGTTTCTATTGGCTCATTTGTATTGCTTCTTGTTACAATAGTTTTGATTGGCTAGGGGAACTATATATTGCATTTGCCCTGCAATAAGCCAAGAGGTGCCCTAGGCTCCGTTATAACCGGAACAAGGACATTAAGCTCCAAAAAAGAAAGAAAAGATAATCCAAGAGGGCAGAACATTGCTTCTTCCTCAGAGGCAGCGGGTAGGCATATTATAGGACAATGAAATAGGATTGGTTTACGATTTTAATTCTACAGAGCAGCAATATATTATTACAAGACATGCATGTTGCTGTACGAATACAGTAATAATTTCTGGAAGGAATTCTCTTTTCTCTTTTATTTGATTAATAAGGAAATTGTGTTTGAAATCCTTTCAGAACAAAAATACTGTTCAACCTCTAGACTCAAAAATTAACTTATACAAAATTGATGGAAGTAAATCTAAAAATTTCACCTCAAATAGCACTACCAGTATTCTTGAATGTACAGTCAAGCTTTGATGCTAAGAGGCAAAAATAAACAGGATAAAATGCTTCTGAATATATTTGTATTGTTCAAATAATTTTGCCTAACAGAAAAGATGCCTTTCACTAACTCAAAATCAACATGAAGGATAAAAATGTGCAAAACCATTTGAGGATCAAAAAGTAAAAGGTTATATCATAGACAAGAAAGATAGTCATAACACAAAATAAATCAACCTATATTGCAAAATATATTGTATTGCAAGCCAATCACCATTTCTCCTTTAAACTCAAATTAACACCTGAAAATAATAAATCTGATAGCACAACATTACTGAGATTTTCATACATTACTAGAAATTACGAATCATATTCAAATTCAAAACCATTGATCAAAAATAGTTATATCAAGACAAGAAAGATAGCATAACACAAGCATATTGCAAAATGGGTAGTTGAATCACTGAGATATCTTACATATGTTAATTTCAATTTCCATTGTGAATCTATCTAACAACAAGAGATCCCAGAGGGATCTTGGCGCCCACCATTTGAGGATCTGTTTTCAGTTCTTGATGATTTGTTTATTTTTTTTGTGTGTTACAGGTGTTGTAAATGTTCATGAATGTACTCAATGATGGCACAAGATATTTTTATTAAGCACCTATTAGCAAATATCATTTGAAAAAGATCCCAAAGTATTATTAGATAGCAGTCAGTTACAGGTGGATAATGGACAATATGCTTGTGCTGTATTACTGTCGACATCCAAGATGGCTGCCTGTGGGCCACCTTGATTTCAAATCAGTCCAAAAAAGGTACAATGCACAACTAGGGACCAAGGGAAACCAATATCTATGAAATATCAGAAGGATCCATCCAGTACTTCCTCAGATATAGCAGTAACAAGATTTTACTCTCAAAATCCAAGATGGCTGCCTGTCAGCCATCTTGATTTCGAATCAGTCCAAAAAGGTATAATGCACAACTTGGAACCAAAGGGAACCTGCATATGAAATTTGAGAAAGATCCATCAAGTACTTTCCAAGAAATAGCGGTAACAAAGTTTTACATCCAAAATCCAAGATGGCCACCTGTCGGCCATCTTGAATTCGAATCAGTCCAAAAAAGGTACAATGCACAACTAGGGACTAAGGGGAAACTGCATATGAAATTTGAGGAAGATCCATCCAGTACTTTCCAAGAAATAGCGGTAACAAAGTTTTACATCCAAAATCCAAGATGGCCACCTGTCGGCCATCTTGAATTCGAATCAGTTCAAAAAAGGTACAATGCACAACTAGGGACCAAGGGGAAACTGCATATGAAATTTGAGGAAGATCCATCCAGTACTTTCCAAGAAATAGCGGTAACAAACTTTTACTTCCAAAATCCAAGATGGCCACCTGTCGGCCATCTTGAATTCGAATCAGTCCAAAAAAGGTACAATGCACAACTAGGGACCAAGGGGAAACTGCATATGAAATTTGAGAAAGATCCATCCAGTACTTTCCAAGAAATAGCGGTAACAAACTTTTACTTCCAAAATCCAAGATGGCCACCTGTCGGCCATCTTGAATTCGAATCAGTTCAAAAAAGGTACAATGCACAACTAGGGACTAAGGGGAAACTGCATATGAAATTTGAGAAAGATCCATCCAGTACTTTCCAAGAAATAGCAGTAACAAACTTTTACTTCCAAAATCCATGATGGCCACCTGTCGGCCATCTTGAATTCGAATCAGTCCAAAAAAGGTACAATGCACAACTAGGGACCAAGGGGAAACTGCATATGAAATTTGAGAAAGATCCATCTAGTACTTTTTCAGAAATAGCGGTAACAAACTTTTACTTCCAAAATCCAAGATGGCCACCTGTCGGCCATCTTGAATGCGAATCAGTTCAAAAAAGGTACAATGCACAACTAGGGACCAAGGGGAACCTGCATATGAAATTTGAGAAAGATCCATACAGTGCTTTTCCAGAAATAGCGGTAACAAGAATTGTTTACGGACGGACGGACCGCGGACCACGGACGCAGGGCGATTTGAATAACCCACCATCTATTTGGTGGGCTAAAAAACAAAAAAATAACAAATATAAATTAAACTTGCAATATTAAAAAATATATATGATTGTGTCTTTCTTTATGTGGGGGATAATGTTACAAAAACATGTTTTAAAATCTGTACTTTGTGTTGTGGTTGAAGTCACAACAAAAACAGTATAATGCATTGAATTTTTAAAAATAAAAGTCTTGATTGGCAAGAATCATGAACACAGCAGACAAAAATCAACCGCTTCATTTCCACTTGACGTGGTAGTGATGTGTCATCATTTTTTTTTTTATTTAAGTAACCTTATGATTATGTTGGAGTTATCTCCCCTGTTCCCCACATCAAGTGTGATTATTTCATCTTGCCAGTAAAATACTGGGCAGTTCCTACCATATTAACAAGAACATAGCACAATCTGTCACATAGCAGTCAACAAACCAGCTCTGATTCTACCTCGGTAGTCAGAGACATTATATATAAATGACATATACAATATATATAATAAGTTGACACCATCATAGCTCCTAGAACTAGGTTTCAGATATATAACATCATAACCTAGTTCAAACATATCATAAGTAGAGAAGTCATTGGTTGATATAGCGGTTCTTTTTGCAATTAAATTACATTTCAATTAAAATTTTAATACATCCAAGCATGAACATATAAAAACAAGGACAAAAACAAAAATACGGACACATAAAAATATGGAAAATTAAAACATGGACTTCTGGAAATATGGACAGACAAACATATGGAAGCAAAAACATAGACACAAAGAAATAAGGACAAATTAAAACATGGACATCTGAAAATATGGACAGACAAACATATGGAAATGAAAACATAGACACAAAGAAATAAGGACAAATTAAAACATGGACAGCTGAAAATATGGACAGACAAACATATGGAAATGAAAACATAGACACAAAGAAATAAGGACAAATTAAAACATGGACATCTGAAAATATGGACAGACAAACATATGGAAATGAAAACATAGACACAAAGAAATAAGGACAAATTAAAACATGGACATCTGAAAATATGGACAGACAAACATATGGAAATGAAAACATAGACACAAAGAAATAAGGACAAATTAAAACATGGACATATGAAAAAAAAACAGGGACACACAAACATGGAGTGATGAAATATGAACACAAAAACAGTGAAAAATGAAAATATGTACACATACAAACCTGGACCAAGAAAAGTACACGATGTATCAACAAGCTTGTTAAACCCAGACAAATAAAAATCTGTATTAATAAAAGAATAGACTTAATATATACACAAAATCATAGACATGGACAAATGGACACGCATCACTACAACAACAACATCCATGGTCACAGTTTGAAAACACACAATAACGTCAAGACTTTCAGTGTTTGAGGTGCTCAAACAAGGAGTCAGCTAGGTTCTGGTCCACAGAAAGTTCTTTCCTTATGAGGTTTTGACTGTCTGTTATTTATGATTTGTTCTCTTGGCGTTAAACTCTGGCTAAAGGCACATGTATCTTTCACTTGACGCAGTATCGTAGTATCACAGTTTGGATATTTTCAAAAGTTCAGCAGAACTAAAGTTGTCACCTCTCATCGGCTTCACATATTTCTCGTAAGTATCCAGAACCTGTAATTATAAAACAACAGTGACTAGAGAAATACCTTAACGTCACACTGTATACCCCTACCTTACTTTAGGAGATTACACATCCAGCTAATTTCCTTACAGATACATTATGGAAATGAAACTTGAAACCAAGAGAGGTTAGAAAAACCTACACTGTATGAAATTGCCCTTCCAAAGTGTTATGAAATCAAATGGCAGGATGAGTGTTTGATGTGTTTATCACCCTATGAACAACTACGGCGATTTTGAAATGGGGTCTCCTGTGGTAGCTGGTTGTTATCTCACTAAAGTGCATAAGAGGACCCATAGTATGATGTACAGAGTAATAAGGATTAAGTGTCTTGCCAGTGAACAATTCCAAGTCAGCACAGACTGGTCTATTTCGCAGCTTCCTGAGAAACACAACACCCTCCCCGACTTTCCCCCCAGCTAGAAAAAATTATGTTTCAACTAAGTGCAATAGAATACTAGACTTTGTCTGCAGCAAAAAGACAATCCTGCGAATCACAGTATCCCACTAACACACCGCCTCTCCAAGGTGAACTGATAGCCCACATAAGTTCTAGTGACAAACAGTGAAGAAGAGAGAGAGAGAGCATAGACAATTGTTTTTTTTATATGTGAAAGGTCAAAATGTGATCTTGACCTTTGACCTATAATTGCATTAGATTTCTTTTTAAAATCATTTGAGTGCCATAGTTTTTTAAGATTCTTGCAGACAAAACAGGTTTTTACCTGCTGTATTTAGCTTCAGTGACTTTGACCTTTGACCTGCATACTTAAATGGAACTTAAGAGTTTGAAGTTTGGAACAATTGTCTGATATTTCATCAAACCAGATGAAGACTCTTATTTCCACTATGTTGCAGACAAGGCGTACACAGAAAATGTTCATTCTTTCTATGTGAAAATAAAATTGGGATATATACTTTTTTTTTAAAGTCAAGTATGTAAATAAAATGTAACTTTAAACCTGGTCAATATTAACACTGAGTTGTTAACATCTCTCAACACTGTGGAATCCTGGCCCTGTAGAACTTAAGTGACATCATATGTGGGGAGTGAATATCTTAAATGATGATGTGTTTCAACCTTAAATCTTATATCTTCAACATACATCTTTCTGATTTAATGGCGATGACTTTGCATACTCGTACAAGGCCTGGTAAACATTGCCATCATAGCGACCGAGGCATGAGTCAAGCACAGCATCAGGATAGTCGAAGGCATCCACCAGAGCGACAGCATTTGGACGTATTTCCTGCATTAGACTCCATAGTTTATCTGTCACAATGTCCACCTGTTTTGTACTGAAGTACCCGTCCTGTCAAAATAAGATTTATCTTAAAATTTAATTGGCCATTGTTAAAAAAGACGGAGTTTTCATGACACACAATTTCAATAGATAAAAACACTTCAGTATTCAGATTATACAGTGTCACTAAGTAAAGACGTAGAAGTTAAAATTATGGCCCATAGCATCATTGAGGAGTCCTAGAAGTATGAAATAGCGGTATAAGGCAGCTTATTTCAGTGTTTGGCTCTACTGTATCTTATTGAAATGTGTATTAAAAGGTGCTGCTCACATGAGTATCTTATAAACAATTTTTGGGAAAAAGTTCCTTTTGAACTCCCCACCCAAAATGACTACCAGTAGGCTATAATAAGTATCTAAAAGGGTTTATTTTAAGGGGTACCAAGAAAAATTGGGACATGGTCTTAAAATCAACCCTTTCAGACACTTGTATTATATTTACCAGGTATAATAACAAATTGGTAGCCACTTTGGGTGGGGGGTTCAAAAGGAACTCTTACCAATTTTTGTAACATTCATTTTCACAGGATAAAAACACTTTGAGGCTTGGTTTGAAATTTTCTATAGCCCCCAAATGCAATGACGGACAGAGTCCAAATTAATATCCCCTGCCAATGCATTTTGCAAGGGATGAAAATAAAAGGTTTTCTCAGTGACAGAATATTTGGTCAACAGCTAAGTAGCTTGATTCCCCCCCATCCCCTCCCACTCCCCCCACCACCAAAATCACAATCACAGCACATTTGAACTTACCTGTATAAATTCTCCCAGGTATTCTACAATTCCATGTACAGCATACAGTTTACAGAGAGAGGTCAGCACTTCTTGCACCTGGTTGTCATAGACACCACTTGTCACCATGTCAACAAATGTCCTGACGACATAGGTATGGCAGTGAGCCTGGAAATTAGAAATAGAAAAAAATGTTTCCAAAACCTATGCAGGATGCCCTCGTTACATGTGACTGTTGGGAAGTAGATTCAGATGTTAGAGAGGATGTTTAAGTCTATCCTAAATGTCCTCATACTAGCTGTGAGGGGAGGAGCAGGTTGGGTTGGGTTGGGTAAGGGTTACTGGTTAAAACCTACCGTAGATGCCTACAAAAGCTATTGTGAAGTGTTAAGGGTTTGGGACGGTTGGTTAAGGGTTACCAGTTAAAAATTATCCTAGATGCTCTTACTAGCTGTTGTGTAATGTATACCGGAGGGGAGGGGTAGGGGAGGGGAGGGGAGGGGAGGGGTAGGGGTTGGTAAGGATTACCAAATAAAACTTTCCCTTGATGCCCTTACTAGCTGTTGTGTAATGTATACGGGAGGGAGGGGAGGGGAGGGGAGGGGAGGGATAGGGGTTGGCAAGGATTACCAAATAAACTTACCCTTGATGCCCATACTAGCTGTTGTGATGTATTGTTCCAAGCTTGTTGCTGACTCTGACCTTCTACCATTACACGTCTGTTCATGTTTTTGGCTGCCACGTGAACCATCCTGTAGTGGAGTCCAACATCAAACAATTAAGATAAATTACCTTGCCTGTCAAAGATTTTCCAACTTTGAGCTCATTTGACTCTCATTATCACAGAAATCTTGGTCTTTATGTCTTATTGTAATTAATTTTTGACACAATTTTTGTGCTTCTTAAATATCAACCAAAGCTGTAACATCATTCCAAAAAATAGCAACTGCAAAGTAAGCAATATTTATTGGGAAAATTGCTACGCTAAAATAAGAGCACCACTCAAATATGTACATCTGCAGTATTTTTGGGAAAATCCTAAAATGCATCAATAACTCTGATAATGAAACAGTGCCTTTGATGATGTTTAGTGCAGACCTTGTGGCTCTGTGTTCATATGCCTGGAGTAAACAGTCGAGCGTGACATCAGCAGTTAAGCATGATTTGGCTGATAAGTCAGTATTGAGGTAAGACACGAAGCCGGGAAGCTTTTCTCCACTCTCCACTTTAGCATAACATTTCATCAGGTACCTTGGGAAAAACATAAAAAGAAATTTTAATCACAATTTTAGAAACGTAAACAAGAGACTACAGATCAAGCTATGAATTATGCTGCAATATCATTAAGTAACAGAAACTAAATAATTTACAACATGCCTAAAGGGCCTGTATTGCTCACTGTGTTTGTTTTGAGTAAAATTGCTTTTCATATTAACTGAAGTAGATAAGCTGTAAAGGTTAACATCTATATAGGGTCCCATCCCTCTGCCACAAAATTGAATATTCTCCTTCCAAGGATGCTTCAAACAAAATCAGGTCAGAATCCCTTCATCTCTACATAACAAGCTGGATTTGAAAGTCCACTGAATTTTTTATGACTTGTAGCCATTTATTGGTAAATGATGAGGGATGGATACCGCACCATGCTAAGCCTAAACACTAAAAAATTATCCAAGACCTTCTGACAATCTGCTATAATAGTATTCAGATATCAAAAACAATGATGGCGTCTACATAAGACAGATGTCTACATAATGTGGCAAGGGTTTTGATCACATGCTAACAAGGAATTCAACCGATAGCAAGTTTTCACCAAATGGCAAATCCGTTAATACATCTTTTCTCAGATTACCATACCGAGCTGTCTGTAGCATCATGACAGTGTTCTCGCCCTCATAAGTACATCCTGGAGTCAGGTCCACGTAGATCTTTGGAAGACCACTGGCATGTGAGTAACCATGACCACCACACGCCATTCGGCACACCTCTATCCCTTTGGTACACTCCCAGGTTGAGAAAGCCTTTAGCCCTGCAGATAAGGCATGAAGCTACAGGAGAAATAGAAAAAAATGTTCATGAAATCTTAACAAGAGGCCCATGGGCCTTAACGGTCATCTGACAAAAAGCAAGCCAAACCTAGAAAGTGGGTTGAGGTCATTCATTTGAACAAACTTGGTAGCCTCTCCTCCAAGCATCTTACAGGCCCAATATCAGCACTCATGGACTTTTGCTTGTTGAGAAGAAGTCGTTTGTATATTTTAACATATTTGACCCCTGTGACCTTGAAAGTGGGTTGAGGTCATTCATTTGAATAAACTTGGTAGCCTTTCCTCCCAGCATGCTACAGACCCAATATCTGCACTCATATACTTTTGCTTATTGAGATGAAGTCCTTTGTATATTTTAACATAGTTGACCCCTGTGACCTTGAAAGTGGGCCAAGGTCATTCATTTGAACAAACTTTGTAGGGCTCCATGCCAGCATGCTATGGGCCAAGTATTAGCCCCCTAGGCCTTCTAGTATTTGAGAAGAAGTTATTTAAAGATTTTGACATATTTGACCCCTGTGACCTTGAAAGTTGTTCAAGGTCATTCATTTAAACAAACTTGATAGCCCTTAATCCCAGCATGCCACAGGCACAATATCAGCAATCTGAGCCTTTTGGTTATTGAGAAGAAGTTGTTTAAAGATTTTAACATATTTGACCCCTGTGACCTTTAAAGTGGGTCAAGGTCATTCATTTGAACAAACTTGGTAGTCCTTCATCCCAGCATGTCACAGGCCCAATATCTACACTCTGAGCCTTTTGGTTAATGAGAAGAAGTTGTTTAAAGATTTTAACATATTTGACCCCTGTGACCTTGAAAGTGGGTTGAGGTCATTCATTTGAATAAACTTGGTAGCCTTTCCTCCCAGCATGCTACAGACCCAATATCGGCACTCATAGACTTTTGCTTATTGAGATGAAGTCCTTTGTATATTTTAACATATTTGACCCCTGTGACCTTGAAAGTGGGCCAAGGTCATTCATTTAAACAAACTTTGTAGGGCTCCATGCCAGCATGCTATGGGCCAAGTATTAGCCCCCTAGGCCTTCTAGTATTTGAGAAGAAGTTATTTAAAGATTTTGACATATTTGACCCCTGCGACCTTGAAAGTTGTTCAAGGTCATTCATTTAAGGTAGCCTTTCCTCCCAGCATGCTACAGACCCAATATCGGCACTCATAGACTTTTGCATTGAGATGAAGTCCTTTGTATATTTTAACATATTTGACCCCTGTGACCTTGAAAGTGGGCCAAGGTCATTCATTTGAACAAACTTTGTAGGGCTCCAGCATGCTATGGGCAGAGGCCTTCAGTATTTGAGAAGAAGTTATTTAAAGATTTTGACGGCAAGGTCTCATAGACTTTTGCTTATTGAGATGAAGTCCTTTGTATATTTTAACATATTTGACCCCTGTGACCTTGAAAGTGGGCCAAGGTCATTCATTTGAACAAACTTTGTAGGGCTCCATGCCAGCATGCTATGGGCCAAGTATTAGCCCCCTAGGCCTTCTAGTATTTGAGAAGAAGTTATTTAAAGATTTTGACATATTTGACCCCTGCGACCTTGAAAGTTGTTCAAGGTCATTCATTTAAATAAACTTGGTAGCCTTTCCTCCCAGCATGCTACAGACCTAATATCGGCACTCATAGACTTTTGCTTATTGAGATGAAGTCCTTTGTATATTTTAACATATTTGACCCCTGTGACCTTGAAAGTGGGCCAAGGTCATTCATTTGAACAAACTTTGTAGGGCTCCATGCCAGCATGATATGGGCCAAGTATTAGCCCCCTAGGCCTTCTAGTATTTGAGAAGAAGTTATTTAAAGATTTTGACATATTTGACCCCTGTGACCTTGAAAGTTGTTCAAGGTCATTCATTTAAACAAACTTGATAGCCCTTCATCCCAGCATGCCACAGGCACAATATCAGCAATCTGAGCCTTTTGGTTATTGAGAAGAAGTTGTTTAAAGATTTTAACATATTTGACCCCTGTGACCTTTAAAGTGGGTCAAGGTCATTCATTTGAACAAACTTGGTAGTCCTTCATCCCAGCATGTCACAGGCCCAATATCTACACTCTGAGCCTTTTGGTTAATGAGAAGAAGTTGTTTAAAGATTTTAACATATTTGACCCCTGTGACCTTGAAAGTGGGTCAAGGTCATTCATTTGAACAAACTTGGTAGTCCTTCATCCCAGCATGTCACAGGCCCAATATCTACACTCTGAGCCTTTTGGTTAATGAGAAGAAGTTGTTTAAAGATTTTAACATATTTGACCCCTGTGACCTTTAAAGTGGGTCAAGGTCATTCATTTGAACAAACTTGGTAGAGCTCCATGCCAGTATCCTCTGTGCCAAGTATTAGCCCCCTAGACCTTCTAGTATTTGAGAAGAAGTCGTTTGAATGAAAAGTTTACGGACGGCGCACGACGCACGGCGCACGGCGGACGACGGGTCAGATGACCTAAAAATAGAACGCTTTAACCTTAAAAAACAATTATACTCAAGATTCGAATAATGAACTTGAAAAAAATGAAAATTAGAAAGAATTGCAATATTGTCATTGTGTGTTCTAGAATGTGTCAACCTGTTAGTGAGAACCATGTAAAATCATTTGACAGTCAATCTGACCTTAACCAAGGCTTCCATACATGACTTACTTCCCCTTATCCTCAACAAGGTTACTGTTCCTGACTTACCTCTCCTTCCTTACTAAGGTTTCAATGCATGATTTTCTTGTCCCTTTATTATACATGTCAAGTTTCCATGTATGATTTACATTCCCTTCTTTAGCAAGGTTACCATGCACAATAAACCTAATCTTCCCTTGCACAGTTTACACAAATGGCTTACTTGCCCTTCCAGAGTTAAGGATAAAATTTGATTATAACCAACTCGGCCTTGCTCTTTACTGATGAAAAGACAGTGAAATTACTGTTTTGTGAATGCACTTTAACAGCACATGCCTGTCTCGAAAAAATGTATCGATTCAGAGAGACAGGCAAAATACTTTACATTACAGTAACATAGAGGTATCATGGAAATCAGCAAAGTAGGGACATTTCCTAAAGGAACTGTCTCCCCTCGAGTAGCATTATTATTTGCCTTACCTCCCCTATTTGATCGAGGTTCCCTTCCTCTATCTGGCTAGTAACCTGCATATATATCATGTACACATTTTGTCCTGTGAAGTGAAGGGCATAGGCAGTAGCCAAAAGAGGGAATAACTTGTGCTGTTGTGTCTGGTAATCTATTATCTGTGCCTCTGGTCCTCTGAAATCAAGAAATTGTAACATCTCAGAATTTTACCTGAAATCATTGACTGACTGAAAAAAAAAATAACGAAAAACAAACAAAAATCACATGACTAATAGATGAAGGATGCATACTTAATCATATGAAATGTCACCCTGTCAATGAATATTGAAGTCAACTTCAAATAACAATGATGGACACAGTAGGGAGTCATGTTCTGTCAAAGTTGTGATTTAAAGATATCTTTATAACAAAATTATTAGAGTTCATGATAGGGGGAGGTAATTCTTACCCAGGGGAGACCACTGTCTGACATCGGGTGGCACTGAATCTTATGGTGATTGTACATGATAGGGAGGAGATAAGTCTTGCCCAGGAATATCTATCTGATATCAAAATATTTAAAGGAGATGATATATGACAGAAGGGAGATAACCCTTATCCAGGGGAGATCACTTTCTCACATAAGAATATTGAATGATTATCGTATATGAAAGGAGGGAGGTAACTCTAACAGGGGAGATCACTGTCTTGCATCAAAATATTAAACAATTATTGTACATGAAATGAGGGAGATAACCCTTACCAGGGGAGACCACTATTTCACATCAGAATATTGAATGATTATTGTACATGAAAGGAGGGAGATATCCCTTACCAGGGGAGATCACTCTCTCACATCAGAACATTTAATGATGATCGTAAAGGACAAAATTATGATAATCCTTACCCTGGGGAGATCTCTGTTTGGCGTCTGACAGCACTATATCTGAGGGCGATCGTACATGCCTGTGATAACCCCCGCGATGAATCACCAACAATGATGGCACGGATCAAAGTCATGGACCCATATGATAGGCGAGTGTTTGGAGGTTTTACATAAGTTCCATCCTTCAGAACCTAAACAAGAACACATAAAGTACTCCATAACAAACACTGCCTATAATATATAACACTGCAAAAAATTGTTATCAGTCTATTTCAACACTTTTTGTTTGTTTGGGCCTTTATTTTTTATAATACTATGGTAACCAGGTTTGAATTAATTCCACCTAAATTTATAATCCACCACCAAAAGTATTATGATATAACCAACAGTAAACTTAATCAATGATTTATGAACTATCATCTATAAAAAGGACTACTGTACCTTTGAGTATCGCATCAACATATGATCAAGAGGAATCCGTACGTTGCTCAGTCGCAGATAGCCATTGTCGTTTGTGCCATAGCCAAACTTTGGTCCAATATCACCAAGTTCAACTCCTTCAAAATGAAAAGATACAGAAAAAAATTAATAATTATAACATTTTTGGAATGAATGTTGGGGAGCTAATGAGTCTGTATGTACATGGTAATGACTTGTGACTTTGTAAATAGCTGGAAATGACTCATGATTCGGTAAATATGTGGCAATGACTCGTGGTTCAGTAAATACGTGATAATGACCCATGATGTTCGTAAATACCTGGAAATGACCCATGATGTTCGTAAATACCTGGAAATGACCCATGATGTTCGTAAATACCTGGAAATGACCCAAGATGATCATAAATACCTGGAAATGACCCATGATGTTCGTAAATACCTGGAAATGACCCATGATGTTCGTAAATACCTGGAAATGACCCGTGATGTTCGTAAAAACCTGGAAATGACCCATGATGTTCGTAAATACCTGGAAATGACCCATGATGCTCGTAAATACCTGGAAATGACCCAAGATGTTCGTAAATACCTGGAAATGACCCAAGATGTTCGTAAATACCTGGAAATGACCCAAGATGTTCGTAAATACCTGGAAATGACCCAAGATGTTCGTAAATACCTGGAAATGTCCCAAGATGTTCGTAAATACCTGGAAATGACCCATGATGTTCGTAAATACCTGGAAATGACCCATGATGTTCGTAAATACCTGGAAATGACCCGTGATGTTCGTAAATACCTGGAAATGACCCATGATGTTCGTAAATACCTGGAAATGACCCATGATGTTCGTAAATACCTGGAAATGACCCATGATGTTCGTAAATACCTAGAAATGACCCATGATGTTCGTAAATACCTGGAAATGACCCATGATGTCTGTTAATACCTGGTAGTAACCCATGATGTCCCTAAATACCAGGTAGTAACCCATGATGTCTGCAAATACCTGATAATGACCCATGATCTCTGTAAATACCTGGTAAGGACTTGTGAGTCTCAAGGTCCCGTAGCGGTAGTAAAAAGGTATGGATTCCATGACATTGCCCTTTAGTGTAAAGTTGTGCCATAATGATACAGAAGTTGACAGTTTTACCCACTGAAAAGAAATGGAAAAAACACACCAGAAAATTACAAAGATATCAGTCTCATACACAGTATATGCTAAGATCTAGAAAATAAGGATGTTTTTTTTCTTATTTTCATGGGTTATTTTGACATCAAGTTATATTTAAGACTTTAATTTTCAATGTGAGCTAAGCTCAAGACAGATGTGACACATTTTAAATATTTATTTTTTTATTTTGCACCGTCCACTTCACCATTTTTCTAAATGAAGTCAATGATATTCTTCATCCAAAATTTTTTTTTTAAATGTTCAAAAAAGTTCTTTTCATCTAAGGAATCTAATGTGGATTAAAATCATATATCTAACATAGTGTGTATTTATGTTAGTATTAGTAGGTATTTATGGTATTCTTTTACTTATTTTTGTTGTTGTTGTTGGATTTCTACGCTAGGATTAAATTTTGTAATTCCCCCTTAAAGAGTAAACAACATCATATCACTTAATACATTTTCTAAGGATATGATAAATATTGGAAAATTTCCTGGGTACTTGATTTTAGTGATATTAATTCCCTCACATAAATCTACAATTTAGGAGTATTAAAAGGATAACCAATTGTATACTCACAGTTTCCAGGCCAGTACTTCATGGAGGTTAAAGTTGGTGAATGTAAAATGAATTCTTGTGATTTAGGATCATAGGTGGCAGTGGTCTCGAGACCTCGAATGAAGGTACCTGTGTGGGAAATAAGGGGTATACAATTATCTTACATTATGTACCTATACCTACACGCTATCAATCTCAGATATATATAGAAATATTAAAAATAAACAAGCTCACATATACATATATCTTAACATCCCCAACCCTAATCGAAAAACCTCATCCTAATTTATCATTCATATCCTTAATCCATCATCCATACCCCTATTTAACCCCTCCCTATCCCCATTTAACCCCTTCCAAACTCTAATCTAACACCCTCAACCTAATATATCACCCATATCCGTAATCCAACACCCATATCCCTAATTAACCCCTCCCCATCTCCTGCCCTAATCTAACACCCCAACCACTTTTCTATCAACCAAATCCCCTATCTCACACCCCTACTCCTAACCTAAGAGTGCAACAATTAATCTAATACCCACCCCTAATCTAAAACCCTGATCTTATCTTACCTCCCCCCAATACCCGTGATCTAACATCACCATCCCTAATGTAACACCCCCACATCTAATTGAATGACCCCACCCTAACCTAACACCCCATCCCTAATCAGGGCTCTTGATTTGCCAGATTTGGGGCCAAATGCAAAATAGTATCTTTTTTTCCCAATTTAGACCCCAAGTTCTCCCAATTTTAAGGAAAACACCATTATTTTTCCTAATTCGAAGGGCCCCTGTCCCAAAATGGGATGTGAGAGCCCTGCTAATATAACACCCCAACCTTGATTTAACAGCCCCATCTTTAATCTAACCCCCTCACCCTTGATCTAACACCACCACCCTAAATGTAACACCCCCACCTCTAATCTAACACCCCCACCCCTAACCTTATACTCCCACCTATCCCATCAGGTATGTCTGTCTGTAAATTTTGAATTCAGGAAACAACAAGGTGTTTTTCATAGTCTCCAGAAATATGTTACAAGGGAATATGACTGTATCGGATGACGAACTATCATGTTTTCTATACCCACAAAACTGATGTCATAATGATTATGTGCTGGATGGCATTAATGGTCCCATAAATGACACATCTCTCTGGTTAGTTTATAAAGTGTCATTGCCGTGTAAATACTAATAATGTATGGACTACAGTCTGTATATGCTATGTTGACTCTACAGTGATGTCTGCTACTCAAAAATAGTCTGAAATCACAATACATACCATGTCCTAACTCAGTCTGAGCATATGTTCCTATAATTGTCATATTTTCAGCCAATGGTAGGAATTTTTTCTTCTGTTCTTCTGACCCTTGTTTTCTCAAGGTTGGCAGGAACATGCTACTATGGAGACCAATGGGGCTATTCTCGTGACACGCCATAGCTCTGTTGTCAAGAAAAAAACGCAGATGATATCATGATGTATGACATGATACAGCTATATATTCATAAAAAAAAACAATCTGACATCACAACTTGGGATTGACAGCAGCTATATTGTCCTGTTAAAAACATGATTTTAAATTGCTCTCATAGTTCCTAAAATCCATTAAAATTTCCTTTTTCAAACCAAACGAGATCCAAGAAGGATCTCGGCACCCACTATTGTTTGATCTTTTTATGCTCTTTGAAAGTTGGATCTTTTTCCTTCTTTTCTCTTCTCTGTTTTTGCTCTTAATGGTAAGACATTTGAACATTCCTTTGCAGAAATAGCGATGATAATCTTTACCTGCCAAATCCAAAATTGCCGTCTGGAAGGCATTTATTTTCTTCTGATCACTCCCATAATCAAACGGACACACATAGAGACCAAAGGGAACATGTATGACATTTCAGTGTTATCCATTCAGTTCTTCTTAAGAAAAAGCAATAACAATCTTTACTATGTGAAATCCAAGATGGCTGCCTAATGGCCAATTTGTTTTCCTGATAAGTCCCAAACTGAAACAGGCACAACAAGGGACCTAATGTAACCTAAACAAGAAATTTGAGAAAGATCTATACAGAAGTTCTCAAGAAATAGTGATAACAAACTTTGGAAGTCAAAATCCAAGATAGCCCCTTGTGGGCCATTTTGTTTTTTCTTATCATTACCAATATCAAACAGGCACAACTAGAGATCAAAGAAAGCATATACATGAAATTTCAGAAAGATCTATGCTGTAGTTAACAAAAAATAGCAGTAACAAACTTTCAAAGTAAAAATCTAAGATGTCTGTCTGTCAGACATTGTATTTTTCTGAGCAGTCCCAAGATTACATGGACACAACTAGAGACCAGGGGGAACCTACATAAAATTTGAGAGAGATCCATCCCATACTTTTTAAGAAAAAGCGATAACAAACTTCATGAAAAATATCCAAGATGGCTGCCTGCCTGCCATTTTGGGGTTTTTTAATCAGTCCGAAATTCACAGGCACAACTAGGGACCAAGAGGAGCCTACATATGCAATTTGAAAAAGATCCGTCCAAGAAGTACCACTTTCAGAGAATTTGTTCCAAAACGATTTTTAAACATTTTCCAAAGTAAAAGTATTCAACGCCTTTGCCTTGGTTTGATGCAACTATATTTATTTAAAGAATCGAAAATCAAATTGAATTAATAGAAAGCCTTATATAAGTAACAACCTCACTGAACAGCATATCGAAGGCCCATCACACACCATACAAAGCAATAACGGTAAAAGAGTCTTGTCCAAGAGCACAACCAAGTTTGTAATAGTCCAGCCCATTTCTCAACTTCCTATGAATTACAAACCACTCTGTCTTTATGCAGGGCAGGGAACATCAAATCACACACTTGGATCTATAACGGAGTTCATGTGGGCCTACAAGGCCAAAGCTTTAACACCTGAGTAACCACAGCCCCTTCAGTAAGTATCCTATACATACTCTGTATAAAAGAATTGGTCCCAGTCAGTTGTCAGTCCAAGCTCCTTGATTCTTTTGGCAATGTATATGTGTTTCTTCAGTGCCATTTCATACTGCTCTTCTCGTGAACAAAATGCCCAGGGTTTGCATCCCTTGATGAATGGATCATTGATAGCAAGGTCCTCTGAAAGAAAGCAGATCATCATCACCTACATATCATCATTATCAACATCAGCCCAACCAACTGGGACAGCTTTCCACCGGGATGATTTGGAATTTCCTATTGTGATTATTCCATTTCTAGATAATAAAAGACATTTTTCACCTCCCTCCACCTGCCATTGCAGCATAGCCTGTTTATTCAAATCCAATGATTTGTTCACAATGTCACAATTCCCATAAAAGATGTTGACAACTGGCAGACAACACAAGGTATAGAGTGTTCATGAAGATTACTGGGAATCATCTTGATCTCATTTGGAAATACTCTGTTTGTAATATAAAGTTTGCTGTTGTCAATGCCAATTAGTATGTATGTTGGTTTTTTTGTTAAGAAAGAAAGAAAGAAAAAGAAAGAAAGAAAGAAAAAAAGAAAGAAAGAAAGAAAAGAAAAGAAAGAAGGAAGGTTTTCCATCTCAGTGACTCCTCTGGTTGCTGTTTCATCACAACAACTAACAGCAGTGTTCTAGTTATGTTCTAAGAGTTTATAACACATGCAAGTCAATGAAATGGGATGGGAAACGATTGTGTTTATCATCTTTCTTATACACAGGGCATACACTGGCATCCAATCACGAGGGACTTTTCTGGACATGAATGAGTGTTAAAAGAATATTGAATTAGTGCCACAGCTGCTTTTGATTCCTTGAAGATCCTACAATCAGGACAAGTGACGTTATGTGGGTGAATATTTTTACCAATGTCATCTATTGAGATGTGTTACCCATTATAGGGTGAGGGCTGGTCCTTTTGTGTGGGATTGGTGCATCAGTATCTGGTGTAAATGCCTTTTGGATGCCACAGCTGCTTTTGATTCCTAGAAGATTTTACAATCAGGACAAGTGACGTTATGTGGGTGGATATTTTTTCCAATGTCATCTATTGAGATGTGTTACCCATTATAGGATGAGGGCTGGTCCTTTTGTGTGGGATTGGTGTATCAGTATTTGGTGTAAATGCCTTTTGGAATTGACCATTCAGTATGTTTGCTCTTTTTTAATGGTTTGTGATGTAATTGTCCATTTTTATGCAAGGATGGCATGTTAGGGCCTTTCTTGTGATTTTATGTATGTATAAAGATATTTTGGAATTTCCTTGCCTCTTGATTGGTCATCATCTGACTATTATAGGATCATATTTTCTATGTAATACCAGTAGGCATTTCATATATTGGATTTCAATGTCATAAGTATATCACCTTTGACCTGCTTTTTAGTTTTACTGTATCCTTTTATATTGTTAGATTTCCTCAGAAGATTGCCTTTAATCCAAGGAGACCTCTTATGTTGCTTTCAAAGCTTCAGTTGGATGCATTTTTTACATATATCAGGGTTTTCCATAATTTTGTTAGTAGTAGGCTGTGTAGTGAAAGTAGGAGGCTGGCCTGCCGTGTACGTGTAGTCGTGTACGGAACATTATTACGGAACTGGATTGGTGTAGGCGGCCAAATGATCAAAGTAGGCGGTCAAATTGGCGACCGGCTCTTATGGAAAACCCTGTATATATAACTGATTCATAGAGAATTCATTTACTTCCCACTGCGTCATGATCATGCATTGCCTAGAATAACACAATAATCTCAGATTGTATTAGATCCTTGGCGCGTTAGCTTCAGATGCCTTAAGAATAATTTCTTTCTAGCTACACTAAGTCAATGGACTGCTGCCAAACTTATACTTACATATATATCAATATAAATGAATAGAAGTGTGTTCATGCTATCAGATTTTTATATAAAAACTAACCGGGTAAATACCAGCATTGTGCATGTGCATTGGATATGTGACTGTACTTTCATTTCTGATGACATCACTAAATTACAGAGACACTTGAGTTAGTTTACAGTTACCAAAAGGTACCCATGTATTACAAAAATCATTATTTGAACGAGAATGGAATTTTGGTGACAAAAAATTGAAACGAAATAATGGTGTCAGAAAGGTGGATACCTGTGTTGACATGTGAACCTTTTCTAAATGGTCAAATTCAAGTTTTTATTGTTTGGGTTTTTTTTTTTTTTTTTTTCAAATGGGAAATATTTCCTTGTAAACTTCTTTTTTATAACTCAGATTATTTGAATAGAGTTTTTAATATCTCTCTGTCTACAACTCGCTAGTTAACTAAAATAAGATATGAGTCACCAAAAGAGAAATTTTTAAAGCCATTACTTTTCCAATATAAGACATGCACGTTTTGACTTCCGTTACCGAAAAATGCAAGAAAGTGTGGCCTGTAATTTATAATCGAATTTTATTCACTTGACAGATGACGCCAGCATCCAAAGATGGATATATTGGTTATTTCATCATATCTGGGATGGTGTTTGACATGTAAAAAAGTTTAATAAGAAAATATACACAATGAGATATTTACTCATAATGAATTTTATGGTGAATAGTTTTAATTCTTTCTTTATTTCTGGAAGTGTGACATGTTACAACAACCAAAATTATCCGATTGCGAGGCCAAGCAAGTCAGCATTGATGTGTCTCGACAAAATGACCGTTCCGAAATACATAACGGTCCAGAACCGACATCGAGTCGAGAGAATACCTGTACGAAAGGAGGCTTCTGAACCGAAGGTTCGAAGTTCACTAAATGTAATCTGAAAGTTTCGCTCATGTGTCTGACTGTGATGCTAACATACGTACCCAGGTAGCGCTTCCTTTCTGTCATCTCCTTTCCAAGATAAAGGGCATATGTCAATTCCTCAACATCAAATGTTGCCTTAGATCTTTCCTTTGCTAAATCCGGATTCACGTTCCTTTTCCTGGATGCTGCCATTTTGATGTTTTATTGTTTCTAACGCTGGAGAGTTCTAACATAGAACTACGAGGGGTCGTTTCAAAGCAAATAAATATGATAATCTATTAAAACATTGTTTTAATGTAGTTTTTGTGTATTTGACAATCCCTTATATACATAGTATCACATTGACAACATTTCTGAATTATCGTTTATTAGTATAATCGAACAGAACGTGCTTGTAATACTGTGTGGTATCTAATCTAGTCAAGGGAGATGACTCCGTCAGTTGTCAGATCGTTTCGGTAACAGGTCGTCTCGGGACACACGAACAATGTTTTTTGGTACTTAAACCATTGGTACGAAGAAAAAAAAATTAAACTAGTTGTTACCGGAACGTCTCGCGTCTCCCCGTCAAACATGGAATGTACTTCTTCCTATTACACAAATACGATGGGTTTTTTTTATAGTGTGAGAGAACAAGTTCTTTATCGTGGTTACTAATATAGCAGGATCGTGTTGTTTTACATGTCATTTATTCTTGGTAGGACGGAACTTTTCTAGCGTATACTTCCTGTTGATCAAATGAATGACATTGACGTACTTCCAAGGTCATAAGTGTCAAATGAGTTGAAATCTGTGAATTCTTAATAACAAAGAGGACATTTTTTATGTTACTGTGCATGTGACATGGCTGTAAGAAAAGCTTTCTTAATTGTTCGAATAAATGACCTTTACATTATTTCTTCAATGTCAAAGGGTTCTAGCTAGTTTATAATGAATACACTAAAATGCTTGGGGTTATGCCATTAGGCCAGTAGCATGCTAGGATAAAGGGCTACCAACGATTGACCTTGAACATATACCAAGCTCCCAGAGATCAAATATATAAACACTTTGAACAGTTATTACTCAGTAAGCAAGAGACCCAGTGCTATTATATTGGTCCAGTAGATAGCTGAGGTGAAAGACTATCATTGTTTGATCAAGTTAATCAAACATGGACCAACATTCAAGGTAACATGGGTAAATGTGTCAACTTATGTTTCTACTCTTGAGTAACACGTGTTTTGTGTTTCACATGCTTAACATTGACTTACAAAGTAGGGAGATTAAGTTTGAGATGAACATGACAACTCGAAATTCCGAGCAAAGATGAAAATGCATTAATTGTGAAACGTCGTTTTCCGAGTACATAAGCCAAAGTGACATGTTTCAATTAATGGCCATCACCTCCCCCAGCTTCTTTCTCTATTACTGTACAGGATACACCGTGTAGCGCGTAAATTACCTTACCATTTTATTGCATGTATTCGAGTATTTTGAGTATTTTGAGAAAAGGGATTGTGATAACTTGTGAAAGCTTGAGACAAATTATTTTGTAGATATTTTCTATAATCTGTTTTAATCAGAGTCATGAGAGTTAGTTGAAGAGTTTGTTCCAATAATACGTTTTCTTAATTTTAATTATAAACTACAGCACAAGTGCGCGAGACAGGCCAAGTGCGACTCTTTTTCCATAAACGACTGTTACAATAAAAACTGTGATGTATTTGGTTTTATTGAAATTCACCTTTTCACATTATGAATTGAAATATATCATGATGTTAGCACCCGTTTATCCGAATGCGATACCGGCTGGGTCCATGTGAGTGTCGTATAAACGGAAGTCCCGGAATAACGTGTATGTGTCGTTCGTTGACGCCCAGTCCGAGTCACCACCCCCGAAAAACGTTGAGAAGAACATACCGTCAATGTGAATAGAACTATGTTTGCGGAACACCAGAGAAGAAGTGTGATAAACAAGCTTGTGATCGAGCCAGACTTTCAGTACACCGTTATGGCTGCCGACGTCATTCAGCTTCACGTACTGCGTGAGTTTTTGCCATCTAGATAAAAATACGAGAGATAAATGAATATATATTAATTATGGTGGCCTAGTTCGACCATCTCGTTGCCGGTGTTCTTTTGTCGCACTGTGGAATTGTCACGTTAGTGCGTAGATTCTTCCGCACTGCCAAAGTGCCGCTCCCGTCAACAAGGTCGAAATCAGTCAACACAATTCATATACATAATACACATAACATAATATACATGATTACCTGATACCTATATTTCGATGGTTCTCTCTCCATCACACGAGAACTGTAATTATTGTTTGAGTGACGTAGCAGCGCCACCTAACGTCAAGCACTGGCGATCTAAGATGCAGAGTGGACATGGGAAGATCTCGACAAGGTTTGTGAGACAGATGTGATTAGGAATTAAAATATAGCCCTTATATCTATTCGTGTCATAACTCTGTATCTACTTCAAGTCACGCTTGAATTGATGATTTAAATCACGTTCAACAAGCTTTTCTTTAAGTGGATTTCCGCGCATATTACACAGGGTTTGATGCAAAATTTTATCAAATATACCTACCTTTCTTTCTGGAAAACAAAGTCTCCTCTTCCGATGGATTGTCCAGAGTTGGAGTTGCAGATAATGTGGCTATTGGAGCACCACGAGCTGTAGCTGGGATACTGATTGTGCGGGATATAGGCATACACCTCCCCGTCACCATGGCTTCGCCACATGAAACGAGTGGAGAAACAGTGTTCCGTATCTCGATGACCGGAGCATGTCTGTACTCCTCCCCACAATCCAGGTAATTTACCGCCTCGCACCCAATCAAAATTATGTGCAAAGTATACGTCATAACTGAGCGTCAGTTCAGAATGACCTTTCACCCCCGGCGGTTGCGAGTAGAACTGCACACCTCGGTGATCCGTCCCTGAGTAGGAACCGTCAGCATACTTCACTTTCATTACGTTTCTATGGTAGTCAGTTGGATCGTGCGCATGCGTCAGCGAGTCATCCTGACCAAATGTCCCATGGCTAATGACATAGAAGTGGTTTCTTTCGTCTCCAGTGTCAACGCTATGGGGACTCTCCCATAGAAGACGACAACCTAGAGTGACGTCATTGTTAACGAATTAGTCAAAGCAGTTAATGTTTGATGAGTGATAAATCATTTACTTGATACATCATGCGTCTGCTTAATCACGTAGGATAAGACTGCTAAATCACGTGGGATACGTCTGCTAAATCACGTGGGATAAGTTTGCTAAATCATGTGGGATGAGTCTGCTAAATCACGTGGGATAACTTTGCTAAATCACGTGGGATAAGTGTGCTAAATCACATGGGATAAGTTTGCTAAATCACGAGGGATAAGTTTGCTAAATCACGAGGGATATGTTTGCTAAATCACGTGGGATAAGTTTGCTAAATCACGAGGGATACGTTTGCTAAATCACGTGGGATAAGTTTGCTAAATCAAGAGGGATATGTTTGTTAAATTACGTGGGATAAGTTTGCTAAATCACGAGGGATACGTTTGCTAAATCACGTGGAATAAGATTGCTAAATCACGTGGGTGAGTTTGCCAAATCACGTGGGATGAGTCTGCCAAATCACGTTGGATAAGCCTGCTAAATCACGTGGGATAACTTTGCTAAATCACGTGGGAAATGTTTGCTAAATCACGAGGGATATGTTTGCTAAATCACGTGGGATAAGTTTGCTAAATCACGTGGAATAAGATTGCTAAATCACTTGGGTGGGTTTGCTAAATCACGTGGGATGAGTCTGCCAAATCACGTTGGATAAGTCTGCTAAATCACGTGGGAAAACTTTGGTAAATCACGTGGGATATGTTTGCTAAATCACGTGTGATAAGTTTGCTAAATCACATGGGATAAATTTGCTAAATCACGTGATGAGTTTGCTAAATCACATGGGATGAGTTTGCTAAATCACATGGGATGAGTTTGCTAAATCACGTGGGATGAGTCTGATAAAACTAAAATCGTATGGGAAATAAGTTTTGTAATAAATGAAATATCTGCTAATTTATATGTGATGATTTTGCTAGTTCATAAAGGATATATGCTATATCATATGATATTAAGTTGTTAGTTCATATTGGATAAATATAATATCAGTTTCCTAATATTCTATCAGGCAAGTCTGCTAAATCATATGGGATAAGTCTTTGAAATCATGGATATAAGTCTATTTCATTTATGGTTATTCTGCTAGATCTAAAATCATGTGGGATCCAAGGCTGCTAATTCATATAGGACAGAGTGTGCTAGTTCCTATTGAGTACGTATTCTAATAGATGTATATTTGGTCAGCTAATTGATATGTGACAATCTTGTAAGTGATATATAATTATGATAATTAAACTATATATTAAGTTTAATACCTGATATATATTTTACTTACTGATACAATGTATATATACTGACCTTCACAATAGATTGAATAATGTCATATTGATCGGGTCTATATTGCATTGAATCAAATAGTTCCATTATATCGAAATCAAGCGACATTTTAAAAGCTTACTTGCAAAACCGAAACAGACAGCTACAAACACCAAAGACTTCATTGTCTTAAGTCTACTGTATATCTACCAACCTACATAGCTTTATATATACGTGAAGACCGTGGATAAGATAAGACAGAGCGTGTTAGATATCGTGTCAAGGATAAGTTATTCAGTTTTGTGCACGTGTTGGCATTTTCACATAGCATATTGCATATGCAGCTAATAAGGACATACCGCCTCGCGTATGCGCGGATTTCTCGCTTCAGGGGAGCATTTTTTACTATAGATTATACAGTAGCATTCAAAAAATATTAATGTATCGTTTTGTAGATAAATATTCTAAACCATACGCCTCTGACAATGTCATTTAATATTTCATCGTTACGAAAATTTTTTTTTTAATTTTAGATGAAAATGAGTCATTTTTTTAGTTGAAACACGAATCTCCATAGTCATGCCAAATTTTAAACAAAACTATTATTTGACAATTCAAATGTGAAATAAAAGCAATATTAGGAAAAAAATCTCCAAATATATGCTTCTGACTATCAAGTATAGTAACCTTCAAACACAGTGATATAACTTTCACAAACTTAAAATCAAAAATTAGTTGTGTCATTTTTTAGGTGAAAATGACACATAATTTCAGTCCACGGAAATAATTATATTGTTTTACTATCAAAGTACATTTGATATCTTCGAAATAAAGGATTTCACATGTAATTAAGGAAATGAATGATAAAATGTAAATATCTCCACTTAGCGGCAAAGCTATAACCAAAGCAGTGTTCACCGTATGTGAATATCAACAATCACTGGAGTTTATTTTAATGTCTCTGTTAATTTTTTCTTCGTTATGTATCTATTAGCTTATCATTCTATACATTCTATATATATATATACATATATATATTGTAATTTCAAAGGCATATGTACAGTTTACGACTGACATTTGCAACTATTGGTGTGAATATATATTGAACGGTTCCATTGCCGTACCGCTTTATTATATAGTCTGTGTTTCACGTCATCAAAATTACGTGTACGTCATACGGAAACAGTTGCGGTGTACCACTTCATCGTCCCAAAATTGTGGTCTACGTCACCAAAACCGAGCTGTGAACATTGATCTGTAAACTTAGCTTAATTAATGTATATTGTGTAAAACGTTATATAAAATTCAGGCGTGTGCCACATCGTCTTGCAACCTTAGTTCACATCGATCAATCCAGTAGCAATCATTTGAAAGTCTCAAACGAGTCTGATTTTTGAACATGCTACACAGCACACAGAAGTAATACAAATACAAATTTCATTGTCTTTATTTGAATGACACTGTCTTAATGTTTATTTTGATACATCTAAAATTCGATACTTAATTATAAATCATATCTTATAAAAATATTTTCAAAGCAACACAACGAATATATCACAAAAAGTTAACCTAACAAAAAAAATATGAAACATTCAGAAATTCGTGTTGTCGGGTTTTAGGTTCCTCTCCTGTACATTTATAAAATTCGGATAACGTAAAACTCAAAAAACCCGTGAAAATATTTTACGAGATTGAAAAAAATATTGTTCAGATTATACAACTCCGTAGTGATGCACCGTAAAACAATTAATTTTCGTGGTTATATAATTTTCGATGATTTAATGGGTTCTATTTATCCTCGTTTTCAGAAATTGTCGAACACTTTGCAGCTTTCACAACAGGTAAATTTCGCAATTACTAATTATCCACGAATTAAAAACCCGTGAAATTAGAGCCCCACTGAAATGTTTGATTTCACAGTATATCATCACCCTTCGACATTTGTTTTCCGGGTTAGCTATCAAGATTTGAAAAAAGAAAAACAATAAATTAACATGTTAACAGAATTTTTATGTCAACATTTCCGGAACACAAACAACTTGAGTGATATTGACTTGCCATATGATTTTTTTTCCAGATATTCACCATTCCATTGTTATTTTAACTGTAAAGAAACTTTTAATATCGGCTTATTTTGAGAATAGGAAAATATATTCTAAATATATATGTGAACGTTGGCATTCTTTCTTAAACTAAAATATTATGCACAAAGTATTTAGAGGTCTGTGAGATATCCTGTAGTCGGAGGAGGGGATAACTATACCCCGGTAAAAAAAATCCAGATAAGTTGACAGGCATCTGCTTTATAATTAGATAGAGTGGTTCGGACATTTCACTGTAAATATTGACGAATTCAAATCCTATATTTGAATATTACTAAAATGTATTAAAACAGGATAGAAACGAGAATTTGTTTACTCCACACATGTAAATAAACTAACAAAATTAAATGTAATTGTTTTCATCTACCGCGTTCCATAACGAACAACGAGAAAAATAAAATACATCCGTGTAAATTCAGAATTGTTGTAAATATACTGTTTTAAACACGGAAACGCTCTTAATTTCTTCAAATATATCACATGCTGTTGTTGGTTGCTAAATATATAGATAAGATTTCAAATGTATAAATAGATCTATTTTTATAAATATCACATTGTATAGTGTAAACAATAAATTTATGTTCTAAAATAAGTTATAACATAGCAGAAATGGACACATTGGAAATGTATTACATTCATTTGTCAAAAGATTACACATTCAACAATGAAATTTAAAGTGAGCGCGTACATACACCATCCAACATCGTTTCATCGCAAAACTGACATTAACATCGTTAGATATACTTATATTTGCCCTATTATGACGTCACATGATTGTCTAGATAGTGAAAAACATTTTAAGGAAATTAATTTGAATTTTCGTCTACTTTTACTTTAAAAAAATGAGTTATATGATAAGTAGAACCTTAAACTCGTGTCCAGGAAATATGGAATTTATTAACTCGTTAAGTAATTTAATAAAATGTCACTCGCTTAATGGCTCAATATTCTCAGATTAAAAGACTCGATTGATAAATTCCATATTACATCGTAAAGTCATCCGTTATCAAGATGCACTGTCTACAACACCATAGATATCTTCATTGTGTAATACAATGCCGTATAGTTATCGTGTTATATACATTTCCTGTATAATACCATGTTGTTTTTGCCTTCAGTCTGTACCATACGTGCTATTTATACCATATGGCATGCATGTGCGATGTGTACTATAGCATGAAATATTACACAGAACATTAAAGGATGCACACCGCATGCAAATTTATATTCAAGCTTATCGCAGATTGAAACGAAGGGAAGTAACTCTGTGAGATCAGAATTACATGTCTGCTCTATAATTAACATTCACTTAAACTGTCTTTTGTATTCTTCCGTTTTCGCTTAGGTGATATGAATAAATAAAAAATGTTTAAACTTACTACAAAAAATTGATTTAACAATAAAAGAAGAAGAAATTCCTGGAACGCAGTGATCAACAGAAACACACTAGGACACATTGAACTCCCCCCCCCCCCCCCCCCCCCCCCCCCCCCCCCCCCCCCCCCCCCCCCCACCCCCTTCCCTTTTGATTTTAGCGTCCTCGCATTTCCTGCCTTAAAACGGATATCCCGGTTTAAAAAATGACCCTTTAAAATCATTATCAAAAATTAACTACAGTAAAATCTACATCAAAAACTTTGTTTGATCCGATACCCTTGTACCTACCTAACGCAAATGGTTGTAGCAACGTCAATGGTAAAATACAACAATCAAGGGAGATAACTTGTCAGAACCTAATACTCTCCGTGTACCTCTTAAAATACCTAGGAAACTCGTCAGAACTTAACTGTACATCGCAGATCAGTAAAGAAGGGTGAGACAATATGGTCTGATAATTGAAGTACGTAAAATAAGAGGTAATCCACCCGTAACAGTATGAATTAATACACCAAGCCATGCGGTCAAAAAGCAGAATTCTTATAAAATAAGATTGTTCAGTAGTCTCCCCTGATCCCGTCGTCCTTACTCTTGAACCTTTGTAGAGGAAACGTTCAGATATCGCGTCACATTCCATGTCCTTATAAAGACTCACTCCATATCCTCACGAATTCTGTAAAGAGAATACAATACATTATGTGACGTATGTATTTGTATGTTCCCAAACAATGTCCAAAACAAAACACTGCTTCCGGTTATTAGACCATCATATTTTCGACGGTCGCATATATTGAAAAGAGTTTTCGTAGTTTTTTTCGTTAGTGTTTGTGCTAATTTTACATATTAGCTTTGTATGGGCTAGTCTATGTTCTATGATTTTACTCCGTACTCTGACGTAATGATGTATACAAATCGGGTGACTTCGGCACTTTCCGTAAACAAGACAACTTTACCGATTGAGTGACATACCTTCGTAATTTATTCTTCCGTCGCCATCTACATCAGCCTCGTGTAACATTTCCGCTACTTCATCATCAGTCATAGTTTCACCAAGACGCTTCATCGCGTATTTCAGTTCTTTGCCGTCGATGTAGCCGTTGCCATCCCTGTCAAACACTTTGAAGGCTGAGCGTATAGACGCCTCACTGTCTAAACAGCCCGGGTTCTTCTCCATTTCAGCTTTAATAAATGTCTTGAATTCTTTAAGCTCAATTTTTCCGTTACCTGAAATAAAACAAGAAGAAATAAATGTAAACATATTTCGTTTCACGATATCAACTCTCCTAGACTATTTCGTGACGACATATCAGGGATTTTAATCGTTATGTTATGGAACTAACATGTCCTAGACAATCAATTTTCGCAATATATATTTTTTCTTGCATACGAGCATCGCGAAAATAAATCACCTGCAAGTATTTGTTGATTTGCAGTAAACCAATTTTTCCATCACCGTTAATTAACCAAGGATTAATAAACAAATAAAAAAACAAAGGTTCAAAGAACACCAAGAAAACGACATGCAACATTTACTCATTCAACTTTTTGGGGTGGGGAAGGGGGGTTGTGGTTTTGGGGGGGGGGTTGTACTGTTTTTTGTTGTTGGTTTTTTTTTGTTTTTGAAATGTTTCTTTCGTATTTTTTATACAGAATTTTTGTACCTTTGGGGCTTTTTTAGGGGGAGGGGGTTATTATCATACTTTTTTTTGCGTTCTTGTTCTTGGTTTTAATGAGAGTACGGAAAGAGAGGAAAGCAGGTCGATGGGTGAATGATTTATGTGTCACGTGATCTACTATATCATTTACAACAACTAAATTCTTACCGTTTTTATCAAGGTTCTTCATTGCCGCCTGAACCTCTTTCTTTGTCGGAGACAGACCCATAAAGTTCATCGCCTTCCTCAGCTCACCGAGAGAGATCGAGTTGCTTTTATCTTCGTCAAAAGCATTGAACAGTTCTTTTATCTCTGTGGAACAAAGACAGGAGAAACTCTATAACGATGTTGAGCTATCGAATTTATAACTGTGATTTGAAAATTGTATAATCTATTTATCAAGGCCATGACGAGAACGAGAATGTTAAATTGTTTCATTGCAATTTCTGACTTTTTTTTTACATCTCATTGTTAAAATGGACTGTACCTGTGTCCTGTTTTGAATATGCTTTTTGTATTATTTTTGTATAATGGTGGTTTTTTTCTATAACAAGAATAGAAGTATTACTATCACGTTAGTATCCTCCTTAAATGAAGATGGAAGTCTTAACTATGTTATTATCAAAAGGTTAATGCTCTTCCTTAACTCACCTGTGTCAAGGTTTCTTTCCTTTTTCTTTCCCTGAAATGCATTAAAATAGAACATATACAATGATGTAAGTATACCACGACGTAAGCACAAAATGAAAATCTATAACCATAACACTCAAAACTATCCAGAGAGTCAACACTAAGTGTTAACTAGAACCACTATATCAATATCAATAAATACCACACAGGTCTAAAAATGGAGTAGCAAAACGTATTCTGCTAGGAATACATATAATTCGTTAAGATTTTCATATATCTTATGATATTAATATTGATATCATATCTAAATATATTTTTAATTTAGATATATCTATTTATGCAACAAATAATTGTGAATATTCGTTCGCTTGGTTTATCGGCCCATAAACAGCAAGGGAAGTTTGAGGCAAGATCTCCTTATAAAACGTGTATCTGGTGACTTCCTAAGCGAACAACATACAGGAGGCCCACCGCACACCACACAAATAGTGTGAAGTGTCGTGCCCAAGGAAACAACCACAATACCGACCCACACACACAGGTAGGGGGCATCGAACCACGTACTTCAGATATGAAGTTACTTCAGCCAAACCTCATAGCCGACTGAGTTTATGTGGCCAGTTATTACACGCATGTCAACAACAGTTGGGTCCCGAAGTGTTTCCATATTTCTTTTTCATTGATTGAAATGTAAATCTAGAACATTTTCACGTGAAGTACAAATTACCGGATACATGAATGTCGATTTACTTTCCTAATTCTATTCAAACAAGCACAGTTAGATTATCGGCACGAGCTATAACTAGAAATCAAGCTTGAAGATAAAAACAGGTATTGATTTCGTCATGGTTGTAATTATTCTAAAATCAATACTTGTTTTAAAGATTTAAAAATTAGATTTTTTTTAAATTAAAAAAACGCTGCCGATGTTTGCGATAAGGTGGTTCATACTGACAAGCTCCGAACGAGTCCAGTCCATAACAATGGACATGTTACGGAGATACAATGGACACGTCCGGGAATCGATCACAGGGCTCGAGACCTCTTTAACAGGTACTTAATTGTCCAAGTCTATTGTAGCCGGAACAATGGTGAAATTCAAACACACATAAACATAAAACGAGTAAATATTGAAATGGAATTGTCAAGGACGACCCTGAATAGGAAAAGCTGTCTGGCAATGGAGGGTCAGAATAATTTCATTTCGGATTATCCAAATGACACGTTAATGAATTTTCACATTTGTACGATAACGTCTCTATATAAACGAAGCAGAAAATGTCTTATTGAAGAAAACATAAATGACATCCAAATCCTAGCCATTGTTACGTCAGAGTTGCGGACATAGAAACGGCTCACTGTCCAAATGGCTGTTCCAGTTGATGGAAAACACCGTCGATAATAATTAAACTGGCTGTTTCAGTTGACGGATTACACTGTCGATAATGATTAATTCGTTTTAGTTTTAATCAAGTCAAGATCGATATCAGACATTAATATACATAGAAAATGTAAATATAAACATAGTATTGTCTTGTTATGGCATTCATGGTCGTTATAAATGACTGAGTGTTGAAAGCAATGTTATATTGCGCGCTGAAATATTTTGATATCATACCTGCAAAGCTCTGTCATTTACGACCATAATTTCCACAACAAGACCATTCAAATCTTAAAAAAACCCTAATACTGGGGACATCTTAATTATTTTTTTTACGTTTCGGTTTTTTTTTGTTTTAATTATTATTATTTTGATATAGTGAAACAATTTGACTATTTCAATGTGTCTCGCACAATTTATTTTTCACGTGTCTCGCCTTATCGACTGCTTTTGTATGTCTCACCACATGCACTATTTTTGGTATTCGATGAGTGTTTGAAGTGCCTCGCCAGATCTTCTGATCTGACATTTATACCAGAATATGTCGTGATAGTCCAGCGTACAATATATTGGATACAAGTACATCTTCATGCTGATCAAATCTATGTGAAAATGAGGCCGGGACAGTCACACGAAACATTCTAACAAGCATTCAGATATCCCTATATCTAATGTCAAAGAAGAGGGTGCCAAATTATATGCGAGGCTAAAAAAATATATCACTCTATGCAGGAGTGAAGTGGGTATTGTCTTGTATTTTCATTGGTTCAAATAATGGCGGTTTTAATCAAAGCTTGGAGCAAACACTGAATAAAGAAGGATATCTCTGTCATTCTGAACTATCAAAACATTGGCAAATTTTACTCCTTGAAATGAAAAAAAAAATAAATAACAGTATGCACTTCTACTCTGTGTATGTACTGAACGATTTCGTCATAAAACGTGTCGATATTTTGACAAAAATTAATTTCGAGACAACGAATGACTTTCTGTGCTTTACAGTTCGTGATTGAAAAAAAAATCACTTCGACTCAATGGAATTCAAGCCATTCGATCTAAGATTACAAAGATATAGAACGAAAAAAGTCGGGACATGAAAATTATTTCGAATAAAACGGAATTTCGACTTAGGCGATTTCGAGACAACGAGTTTCAACTGTATGTAGCTTCTCTCCTGCTGCCCACAGTTTGAAATACAAAATATTGACCGTAAATTCATATTTTTATTCCAAAACCCCATAAGATCGATTAAACAGAGAGACAAAGAAATAAACTTCACTGTTTAGTGTCTTTACTTTGAGATAGGGTCAGAAACAAATCGAGTCTGCCTTATCAGTTAACATCTGCCTGGGTATTAGTCACAAAGTGCCCTGTTAAGCGAATATTTCAATTTTAAGTACCAAAACTACTTGACACACAAAATAAAGAAATAACAACCAACACGCGCACATGGACATTGTTTACAATCGAATCCATTTGCCATTTGGTTGTGATAAAGATTAAGTGACATTTTAAGTGTCCGCCTTCTAGCAAGTTTGGAAATGGCTGTTATTTAGATTTAGTTTAAAAGCTGAATGAAATTAAGTCCTGTCTTCCGACTTCACTCTTTCGTGAATTTTCCCTCTCCACCGAACACTCACTCTCCACCGATCACTCACCCTCCACCGACACTCTCTCTCCACCGAACACTCACTCTCCACCGAACAATCTCGCTCCATCGACCACTCACTCTCCACCAAGCACTTACTCACCACCATTCACTCACTCTTCACCGAACACACTCTCCACCGAGCACTCAATCTCCACCGATCACTCACTCTCCACCGATCACATACTCTCCACCGATCACTCACTCACCACTATTCACTCACTTTCCTCCGTACACTCCCTCTCCACCGAGCACTCACTCTCCACCGAACACTCTCTCTCCACCGAACACTCACTCTACACCGAACACTCTCTCTCCATCGACCACTCACTCTCCACTGAGCACTCACTCACCACCGAACACTCACTCTTCACCGAACACACACTCTCCACCGAGCACTCACTCGCCACCGATCACTCACTCTCCACCGACACTCACTCTCCACCGAACACTCACTCTCAACCGACACTCACTCTCCACCGAACACTCACTCTCCATTGATGATTCACTCTCCACCGAACACTCGCTCTCCATTGATGATTCACTCTTCACCGAACACTCACTCTTCACCGATCACTCACTCACCACCATTCACTCATTCTCCTCCGCACTCTCCCTCTCCACCGAGCACTAACTCTCCACCGAACACTCACTCTCCACCGAACACTCACTCTCCACCGAACACTCACTCTATACCGAACACTCACTTCCCACCGAGCAATTCTCTCCACCGAACACTCACTCTCCACCGAACACTCACTCTCCACCGAACACTCACTCTCCACCGAATACTCACACTCCACCGAACACTCACTCGCCACCGAACACTCACTCTCCACCGAACACTCACTCTCCACCGAACACTCACTCGCCACCGAACACCCACTCTCCACCGAACACCCTCTCTCCACCGACCACTCACTCTCCACCGAGCACTCACTCTCCACCATTCACTCACTCTCCACCGAACACTCACTCTCCACCGAACACTCTACACCAAGCACTCACTCTCCACCGATCACTCACTCTCCACCGAACACTCATTCTCCACCGAACACTCACTCTCCACCGCGCACTCTCCATTCTTTGCCCTGCGCTCACTGTCAGTTGAAAATCATTTTCGATCTAACCTTCGCATCTATCAATCCGCATACTTCTAAAGGAGCAAAGAAAAAACAACCCACTTGTCATGCATTTTGATCTTTTAAACAGTAAGGTATTTCTCTAGGGACAGTTAAAAGTTTCAAGAGATTTCAAATATTTCCACGTAAACGAGAGGCGGGAAACCACGCCCCATTACAGTCAAATATAAGTCGCCAGACAGTCACGTCACATACATCCTTAAATAAACCTTATCTTACATCTTATTTCACTATCTGTGTCTATTTAACGGAAATGGGACACGCTGCCTTCGTTCTATAGCCAACTGTGGGTCAGAGCTCTAATTTTCACGACCGTTTGAAAAAAAGAAAGAAAAATAAAATAAAAAAAAAAAACAAACAAAAAAAAAAAAAAAAAACAAAAACTTCAAAACGTCTGTTTGAATTCGATGGTACATTATGATATCCGTGAGTTTTTCTGGGGAATAAACTGTTATGCTTTCTTCTGTCAGTGAGATCCGGCCATCATCACCGAGTCTTGATAATTAAGTTCTGATGTGTACGGTGCTGTATTTGCTCGTGTCACTGTGTCCCGGGTATCATCACCGAGTTCTGGTGTGTGTGGTATTTACTCGTGTCATTGTGTTCCGGTTATCATCATCAAGTTCCGGTGTGTACGGTGTGCTATTTACTCGTGTCATTGTGTTCCGGTTATCATCACCAAGTTCCGGTGTTTACGGTGTGCTATTTACTCGTGTCATTGTGTTCCGGTTATCATCACCAAGTTCCGGTGTTTACGGTGTGCTATTTACTCGTGTCATTGTGTTCCGGTTATCATCACCAAGTTCCGGTGTTTACGGTGTGCTATTTACTCGTGTCATTGTGTTCCGGTTATCATCACCAAGTTCCGGTGTGTACGTTGTGCTATTTACTCGTGTCATTGTGTTCCGGTTATCATCACCAAGTTCAGATGTGTACGGTGTGTTATTTACTCGTGTCGTTTAGTTCCGGGTACGATAACCGAGTTCAGATGTGTACGGTGTGTTATTTACTCGTGTCACAGATCATGATCTTAAATTTTAAGCGATTGAGACAAAAAAGATCCTGTCTATTTTACTAATGCTCAACAAATTTTTGTTATAACTCCATATAAACAAGTCGCTTTTTTGACACGTGACTGCTAATATAAACAACAGCGCGGTTCATTATATACATTGGGTTAAAAATCTATAATTCCGTATCAAAAATCCTGTTCAAATACTGGGCGTTATGAAATAAAATGTAAATATTTACTGAAGCGAAGGAAATATTTTACAAGTTAAGGATATCCCGGGATCAATTAAAGCGATTTATGTTGAAAGGACGATGTACCGTAAGGGTCATCTAGAACCTACATAGGCTAGGTCATTCGATACAATAAAGGACCATGTGCCGTAACTGCCATTTTCATTTTTCAACTCACCTTCTTAGTCATTTTTAAACTTATGAATTTGTTAAATTTTTTCAACGAAAATGGCATTTTTTCTGTATAGGAGGTTCATCCAGGTCCACGGAAATGAGTGTGTGGGTGGGTGAGGGGAGGGAGATGATTTATTTACAATATTTGAAGCATCCTTAAAGCTTTGAAGTAAATGCATTATCTTATTACTATTTATAGTTCAGATGTACTGTCTCTTGGCTATAGGATGCAGACTTAATGAGGGAAAATTCATGTAATTAAGATTACTCTTTTTTCCTTGTTATAAAGATAGATTTAAAACTTTTATATTATGACTTCAAAAAATACTACGTTTTTGAAGAAAAACTATGCAAATTGTCAAAGAAAGAAAAATTAAGTGAAATAGCAATACAGCGTTAAAAATTTTATTCAAATATTTCAAGTGAAGAACGCGAACGCTTTGATATAAATGGTCAATTGTGTGTTTTTTCTGAATTCTCTGATAAAATATCAGTACACTAGTACTTCTCTTTTGTTTAAAAATATACCTTGGCTTCTTATCATATAAAAGTTGTTTACGTGTGGATGTGAGGTAATCGGGCTATCTATTTCATGACACTTCGAATTACAACTAGAGGCAACATAGCTATAACATCGCTTGTATGGATCGAACCATACACCTCGGATCTTCACCTGAAATGTCTGACGTTCTACCTACTGATCCTACACTACGATGGACATAACGACGGCGGTGGCAAAGTGGCGGCGGAGGCGAAGGCGGAGGTGGAGGCGGAGGTAGAGGCGGCGACGGAAATGAATAAATAATCTATGAGAACAACATCCTAACTACGATTTCCAGATGGTGGCACGGCGGCAGCGGTGGCGGAGGTGGTTTCTAGGGCGGCGGAGATGGTTTCTGGGGCGGCGGAGATGGCCGAGCGACAAACGAATGAATCTATGATAACATCAGTCTGACTACGATTTCTAAACACGTCCCATTGACAGAGAGAAGTGGTCTTTTATCAAGTCCTATCGAGGGAGACATACGCCCTCGTTATCAGTCTAATTCACACTCACACGCCCCTCTTCTGGTTGATTTCTTGTAAAATGTCCAATCGTTCATTTGATAAAAACAACTATTGCTTCTAATTAAACATCAGAATTAAAACGTCACAATACTTGTAATCAATCTATATCATGATTTGTCGATTAGGCAAAGCCAATACAAACTACCCTTACACGGCACGTCATCCACATAATCGTAAATGATGAATTACGGAGAATGTCCGTTTATCGACATACCAGTAATCCTTATCAAAAACTTCAGTTGTATTGGCGTGTTTATTCAAACTTTTGTTGGCGGCGTACTTTGGTACCGCACTTTTACTCATTGCTTAAGGTTAATAACGAACTTGGACTTACTGCCCACGTGAATTTGTCGGTTTTTTTTAATTAGTCTGGACTACCCAGCTGTAGGAAATGACATCAAGCCGGGAAGCAATTCTGCGAACGACTGGTATCCTTCAGTGATAGATACACCAATAACACTCTATATCAGTATACTATATACTTTTATGTACTTGTTACACGTAGTCATCAACCAATGGAGCACAATGCTGGCAGTTTATCGTAAAATACTTCTCCAATCAAACAGATGCTGCCTTTCTGGGTTATTCTGCGACCAATCAGTGATAAGCCTAATTGTGTTCAGGAAGATACTTTCAATGTCAGTTTCATATTGTATTTTGTCTTGTTTTTAATGTGATCTGCATTCGCCTGGGATTATTTCTATCATATTTGATCAATACTAGTATAGTAATTTCACAGAAAATGAAAATTGACATTTAAATCCACTATGTGACCCGTTTTGGGGTGCCGTGACCAGGCAATCTAGATTCTGTAGTGCCAATACTTTGGAAAGTATAAATCTTGGCTCCTTTTTTGCCAAGTTATTGTAAAGGTGGTTAAACAAAGTTTTCATGTAATTTCAAAATTAGAAATATATTTCAAGTAAAAATGGAATCGCCGTAAAATTATGTGTCTGTTGTCTACTTTGTCTGCTTTTAACATTATTTTCAGCTTCAGACATTTTTTTTAAACAATTACAAAATTCTTCTATTTTCACTGAAGCGTATAGTCTGTAAGAACTTCCTCACGAAGAAATGTTCATTTTAACCCCATCCCACTGTGACTCCATATTGTTTAGAAACCCACACAAAATATATTTTACTATAGCAAGCTACATGCAGATGACCTTAAAGTACTTTCTCACAAAATAACAGGGCTGTCACTGATTGGCCGCATAATGACCAAATCTGGTATCACTTATTTCAGCCGGAAAGGAAAAATAATTCTTACGTCATATTTAACTCCCTAGACTTAACATATCAATCTTATCATAAGAACGAGATTGGTTGTTCTTTAATTTTGTCTTTCTGACAATATTTTAACATTTTTTCTTGATAAAAACTTAGTGCGTTACCTTTGGCTTCGCTTCACTGGCCGCCATTTTGACCTGCTCCTTCTGAAACAAAGTAAAATGTGAGGTTGAAAGTTTTATGTAGAGAAGTCCTAGTTATATTGAAAGCTGTAAGTTTGTTTCCTCTAATGGGTTATTCCCAGGAACTTCAACATTGATAGATAACCATTAAACTCTCAGCACAACAGGAAAAACGTCTCAAAAAATATATCAGTAGAGTTCCATCCACGACATTCCAGGGGTTAAAATAGGTTACGATCTCTTCACTAAGAAGAGCAGGATTTGAACAAACACCCATGGCTTGTGCAGATAGTATGGGCCAACATTTAATATATATCAAGATCAAGCATTGGAGCGTCTTTATTCAGGATTCCCCAGTCCCTTCTAAAGATCCGGGCCGGCTGTGAGAGAGTGTACCGGATTGACAGTGCCTTTGACACACCAGAAGCGGAATGGTCATTCCCTGCCCTCGCCCCTCCTTCTCGTGGTTTCTGAACACTGATGAACATCTGTGAAAGCAGACATTATATCTGCTAACCAACCAATCACAAGACCGAGTATCACAAGCATTTCATCAGCAGATAGCGCAAGCCAGTTAAGTGTGAGATTTTCTTTTTTATTAATCTGACTTAATTAATGAGTAAAACAGAAGGCAAAATAATGCTCAAGTGTAATCAGATTGACCTTGATATTTCGTAAATGGTGGTCGCAATACCTCAATAGGTTGAGCAGCGGGTTTAACTACACCAGGAAGAGATCTGAGGTGTGTGAACAAGGCACTTTACCGTAAAACATAATGTATAACATGCGACGACCCTCTCGCATAGTATTCACTAAGGTTTTTACCAGCTGCTACAAGGCTTAAAGTGACACTGGCAGATCACGGAGCGATAAACACAACAAACAATAAACAAAATGTGAAGGTAACATTTTTCCTAGTCAAGAAATGTTATCATTTTTTAGAGAGAAAAGTTATTATGTCGATTAGGAAGTTTTAAGACAAGTGACTTGTACGTTGTGTAATTTGGGGATTGTAATGGCAGAACGAGTATCCACGATCACTTAAGATACTGAATGCCTTTTATCCGTTTTGATATCGTATGTATACAGTGTAATAAATACTTTTCCTCGTAGTTAGTGTACTCTCCTGGATTTTACGATGTGTTATAAATAGTACTTTAGGTACCATATGTCACGCCCGAGATATGTTGTGGACTGAATCAAATCACTGTTGATTTAAATCTTTAACTTTCTGCGTGTTGTAGGGTCTAGAGTCTTTATGAAATATGATCCCTAGCGGAAAATATTTTTGTTGGTTACACTCCCACTTACTTAGAGGTCGGTTCAGAGGTGGGTTTAGGGCAACTGAGTAGACCATTTAAAAATAAGATTTGATATTCATAATATACACAACTTGAGCCTGTGTTTGGTAGGTGAAGTAAGACTTTTCTTCCATCTCGATGGCTGTATAAAAAAACGCCTAGCAGGAGTTTTATCTCTTGATGTTTTTATGGTTTACACGACGCTGAGTTGACAATCCCCAACGAAGGTAATTTGTGTATGTAACCAACACTAAATAGCTCATTTTTGTAACGTAGACACTACGACAAAGACGGAAATGACGACGTCTCACATCGTTATTAAACTTAATTGATGCACCGAGGGGGGGATGTGAACAAAAGAAAGATTAATACACACACAATTGGAATAAGGCAAACTGTTACAGAACGGTAACCGGTACATTTATAGTGTGGAGGTCTCGGGCACGAAACTCGACTGGTACATTTATAGTGTGGAGATCTCGGGCAGGAAACTCGACTGGTACATTTATAGTGTGGAGGTCTCGGGCACGAAACTCGACTGGTACATTTATAGTATAGAGTTCTCGGCCAGGAAACTCGACTGGTACATTTATAGTGTGGAGATCTCGGGCACGAAACTCAACTGGTACATTTATAGTGTGTAAGTCTCGGGCACGAAACTCGACTGGTACATTTATAGTGTGGAGATCTCGGGCACGAAACTCGACTGGTACATTTATAGTATAGAGGTCTCGGGCACGAAACTCGACTGGTACATTTATAGTGTGGAGGTCTCGGCCAGGAAACTCGACTGGTACATTTATAGTGTGGAGATCTCGGCCAGGAAACTCGACTGGTACATTTATAGTGTGTAAGTCTCGGGCACGAAACTCGACTGGTACATTTATAGTGTGGAGGTCTCGGGCACGAAACTCGACTGGTACATTTATAGTGTGGAAGTCTCGGGCACTAAACTCGACTGGTACATTTATAGTGTGTAAGTCTCGGGCACGAAACTCGACTGGTACATTTATAGTGTGGAAGTCTCGGGCACGAAACTCGACTGGTACATTTATAGTATAGAGGTCTCGGGCACGAAACTCGACTGGTACATTTATAGTGTGTAAGTCTCGGGCACGAAACTCGACTGGTACATTTATAGTGTGGAAGTCTCGGGCACGAAACTCGACTGGTACATTTATAGTATAGAGGTCTCGGGCACGAAACTCGACTGGTACATTTATAGTGTGTAAGTCTCGGGCACGAAACTCGACTGGTACATTTATAGTGTGGAGGTCTTGTGATTTAGTGTTTTTAAAATAGAAGATATATATGAAAAACTTGATTCCGTCACACAAAACTCAAAGCAAATCATGTACATCTACATACAGCGTTCGGAAAAAGAAACGTGTTAATGTGAGAAAATACGAATTTATTGAAAAGGAGGATTGCTAGAAATCGATATTAAGGACGTGTTAACGATACCATTCTGGATGAATGGGCACGCTCAATTGTAATCAAATGTCATGTACAGGCTAAGTGGACGAAATCCCGTGCGACAACCTAAACAAACACTAATATCTCTTCAGTTACGATCGAAATCAATTCACCACAAGGAAAGTGAATTCTCAGTGTCCTTATAAATAATTGTGACCCTGCGATATCAGAATGACAATACGATAGCATAACATCTGTTGAGAGCGGGTTTGACGTTGACAAATCCAATGATATGCATCATTAGTAATACTGGTAAAGATGCACCCCGGGGATATAACATAAGTATTACTGGTATAGACAGACCCCAGGGGAGATATAACATAGACAGACCCCGGGGGAGATATAACATAAGTAATACTGGTAT